>NC_056736.1:729572843-729712843 GCF_019279795.1 Protopterus annectens | reverse complement strand
CTTAAAATCATATCTATATGGACAAAGTATCAGATGGTATAATAACAAAAGGAAATCTTGGGATAAGGAATTGTTAGATATTCAAAGTAAACTAGACTCTTATAAACATAATAATAAAGAAAATATTATGGACAAGAAAGTTATTGAAGAAATAAACAAACTAAATGAGAAATACAAAGAAATTTTAACTCATAAAGTTAAAATAACTTTAGAGAAATACAAGTTTTGTCTTATTCAATAATCCCCAAATACTTACATAGACTTAAAAATAAAACAAAAGATTGACTAAACAAAACCATATCAAAGAAATCTTTTCTCTAAGGAAAAGAAGAATGTTTCTAGTATACCAGAAATACTGGATGAATTTAGAAATCACTTTCACAAGATTAACCATAACAACATTAACATGGAACCTAAAGATAAAATAAAGGAGTTTATAACCACAAACATGAATAAAAAGCTTAATAAACAACAGATTAAACTATTGGACAAGAGTATTTCATATACAGAAGTTATTACACAAATAAATAAGCTTAAATCAAACAAAGCACTGGGTAATGATGGTATTATACCAGAGATATATAAAATCCTTTCTAAAACTACATATTCATTAATACATAAGGTTTTATTCTGGCCCAAACTGAGTTAATAACCCCCCCCCCCGTCTTGGCAATATACATTTATTTCACCAATTTTAAAACCTAATAAAGATCCAACTAGATGTTCTTCATATCGACCCATCTCATTACTTAATGTTGATTATAAAATGTTTATGAGTATTTTTGCTGATAGATTGAAGACAATTATCCCGGCATTATAGGCATAGATCAGACGGGCTTCATTGTAAATAGAAATACTTTTGATAATATAAGAAGAACTTTAACATTAATTGATTTTGCAAATAGGAAAAGAAAGATTTAACACTTATTAGTCTTGATATAGGTTCAGCATTTGATTCAGTAAGTTGGGACTATCTGTTTACCTTACTGAAGTGCACAAATTTCTCTGATGCATTTGTAAATTTAATTGAGCATTTATACAAAGGAACGCTGGCTTATATTAAGATAGGAACATATGTTTCACAAAAATACCCATTCTTAAAGGTACAAAGCAAGGATGTCCACTTTCTCCACTATTATTCACTTTAGTAATGGAGCCTTGGGCTAATTTGATTAGAAACAGTACTGACATAGAGGGTTTTGAAATAGAAGAAAATACAACATCAAAAATTCAACTTTTGCAGATGATGTTCTAATTACATCAGCAGGATCTAATTCTTCTATGCAGTCTTTATTTGATAAAATGATGAATTTTAAAAGTATTTCTGGTTTAATATTCAATGAAGAAAAAACTAAAATACTACCTATATATACACGAAAAAATACGCTCATTAGTGATTTTACTAAATATGTACCCAACTCAGGTCAGATAACTTATTTAGGTATAATACTATCTAAAGATATTAAATCTATTATATATAATAACTATAATACCTGTTTTCTTAATATACAAAATCTTTTTAATACCTGGAATAATATGTTTTTTACTATGGAGGAGAGACTTACAATTATTAAAATGATAATATTCCCCAATATTTTATACTTAATACAATCAATAATACTTTCACTTACAAAATAACTATCAAGAAACTGAATACACTAATGTTAAATTTCTTATGGGCACCTAATAGACCTAGGATTGCATTAAAGAAACATACTAATAGCTGGTCTCAAGGGGTATTTCTTTTCCAGACTTTAATTTATATATTATCTCTTCTATTATAAAAGTTATTACTTTATTAATAGATCAGTCATATGTCTAAAATGGAAAGATTATTGGGAGCTAATTAGTATGCACTTCATGAAAATCTCCTTAACACATAAAAATATGATTATAAATAACTCCATGTTGTGGTTGCTAAAGGAATTTTGTACTTCACCTATTACACCTAAACATATGGTCTGTTACCCATTAAATATTATTATTAGTTATCGTAACTTTATATTCATGCACCCTAAGTATAGGGAATGGAATTTTATTGTATTCCTATAATTTATACTCAGGGTATGCTTATGTCATCTACTTCTGAAGGAGCTCATTTAGCTATAGATAATAATCTAAAGTACTGGTATCAGCTGATATCTGATAATAAAGTTAAAAATCTAGATTTCTTAAAACAAGAATTTGATCTAAGAGAAACTTGCTGGTTAGAGGTTCAGATCTTTAGACAACATCTCATTGATAGAATAGATCTAATGTCTATAACAGTTAAAGAATCTATTCCAAAACTGATTGATTACTTGATAATAAATTTACAGCATAAAGTTTCTGATAAAGGTAAACTTTCATATATACATAAAATTATCAGACAAGAAACTTTTACAATGTAGATTCATACTGGAATTATTTCACCTCTATTAATGGGGACCCACCAACTCAACAAGATAAACAATATATATTGGAATCTGCTTATAGAACTACATCTTCCATTGTCTGGAGACTTTATACATGGAAATTTTTACATAGATCTTTTATACACCTTTGATGATGAATAAAATTAATAATAAAGATAATCTATGTAAGAGATGTAATGTAGAAATTAATGCTGACTGGGCTCATATGTTTTATGACTGTATGAAGTTGAAAGAATACTGGAAGTCAATTAATGAATTTTGCAGGCTCTTTTACAGATAATTTCATTATTTCTAAGTCTCTTATATTATTCAACACACCTGTACCTCAATGTGTTAAAAGATTAAGCTTCCCTTGTTATGGTCTATCCTAGCAGTGGCTAGGAAAATAATAACTAGAAATTGGATTTCAGATACACCTCCTTCGTTCAATGAATTTAAAATGTTATGAATATAATGTGTCATATGGAAATAAGCACAATTAGAATGAGAACAACTAGAAAAACATCACATTTTATTGTATGGGATAATTTACAAAATTTGTTAAAAAATTCTAATTTCAATAGCACAGTATTTTAGTTTAATTAATTGATCTGATTGTAGTTGATGTCTTTGTAAATACTTTAGTTGTTTTGTTGAATATTATAATAATACCTATTTTTAATTATTTGTATAAAATTGTTATGATATTTCTCTTATATGTTAAAACAATAAATTTGTTTTAAAAAAAAAAAAAAAAAAGTAACTCGGTGAGGAAGTCTTCTGCTTGTTCCTGCGGCAGCCTCTGTTCAAGCAGCGACATGATAAATCCAAACAGCCGCTGCATAATAAATACTCATGGCTACACATTCCTTTCTGGATTGCTGGAGCAGCCGGAAATACATGTACGTGACCCTATTGCTCAATTCCAACTGGCTAGCTGGCCATTTCATGGAGCTGACATCATCACGCATGTGATGACGTCAGCTCAAAACGCCAAACTAATTTTTTTTAAATTAAAAAAGCCGGGAAATCGGAAATTAAGGGGTGCCACATGAGAATCGTGGCACCCCATTATTTGGACTCCAAAATTCGGTGAAAACTGAGTAATTCGGTACGGTTGAGAGGTATGATACCCAGATATTTAAGGGAATAACTAATTTTGAAAGGGGATTCTGTGAACAAATATTCTTTATGACCTGACAGGTTTATGGGGAAAATCAGTGATTTCTTTGGGTTTATTAGATAGTTTGAAACCTCCAGAAAAGAAGTCTATTGTATCAGCTAATCTCCTAATGTCTGAAATGGGGCATTCAAAAATAGATGTTTAGATCATCTGCGTAAGCTGATAGGCTTGTTTTAATATTTAGAGTTTTAAGGATAGAGTGAAATGTGATTTGGGATATTGAGAGAAGTAGGGGCTCAAGGTAGAGGTTAAAAAGATATGGCAACAGGGGGCATCCTTGTCTCATTCCATTCTGTATTTGAATGGGTTTAGATAGGGTCTTATTAATGTAAAGATAGGTATAAGTTTTGCTGTACAGGTTTTCAATAGTGTTGATAAGGCTTTTAGGGATATTGAAATGAGACATGGTTGTAAGTAAGAATTTCCAATTCACCCTATCAAAAGCCTTAGAGGCATTAAGTATTAGCCCATATATAGGGCTATAGTTTCTCCTGTTAAGATGCACCATAGCATCTAGTATTAGGGTATTGTCCTACGTTTGTCTATTCATCATGAAACCTGTTTGTTCCAGGGAGATTATGTGAGGCATGATTTTTTTCAATCTTTCAGCTAAAATTGAAGAGAGAATTTTAATATCTGCATTTACTAGGGATATAGGTATATAATTATGTGGATTAGACCTATCTAAGGGGTTCTTAGGTATGACAATTGTTTTAGAATTATTAAGATGATAATCAGATATACCATAAGTTTTGATGTGATTGTATACTTTCAATAATATGGGTGACATGGAAACTATGAAAGTCTTATAGAATTCTGAGGTGATTCCATCCAGGCTGTGTGCTTTCCCTTTCTTCAGTCTTACTATGGCACTTCTTGCAAAGCAAGGGGGGCATCCAGATATTCCACATTCTGTTTACTTAATTTAGGGAATGTTATTTTATCAAGAAATTTTGTTATGTCATCAGCAGAGGGTTGTTGGTCATTCATGCCGTATAATTCAGAGTAGATCAAGTGAAATATCTCAAGTATTTGGGTATCTGTTTTAAATACCTTATCCTGATAGTGAAGAAGCAAAATTCTACCTGTTTCCAGTTCGTTTTCAAAAATAGTTGCTAAGGCTTTGGAAGGTAATTGCACCCACTCTGAGTATTTAGCTATACATTTCAACTCATATATAGAGTAATTTTGCTGATGCAATTCATATAATTGTCTCTGAGTATTTTTAATCAGGCTTTCAGTATTAGGATCAGGTTTATCTTGGTACCTCTTTTCTAGGTCTAATAAGTCTGCTAACAATTTTCTTTCTTTTTCTAGTGCAACTTTTTTAAGATAGGAAGCTTTCTGAATAGGGATTCCCCTAATCTGTGTTTTACAAGCTGCCCATTGAATGTAATAAGGAATATCTATATCCTCCATGCTAAAATTTAGCTGTGCTAAAATGCTAGACACTTTCTGAACAATCTCTGAATTATATAATAGATTGTTATTCAAGGACTAGTTAGAGTTTTTAACCCTTTTAGCCAACGTATTGGGTGAAAGGAGTTTTACAGTAATTTTAGAATGATCCGAGAAATGCCTCGGTTCCACTTGGTATTTAATATCTCCTTCCACCAGTGATTGCGAAATAAGGAAGAAATCTATTCTAGACCAGGTATTGTGACATTTAGAAAAGTAAGTGTAAATTACCTTTCCTCTCCTGCCCTTCACCAAAAGAGATAGGGTCAATCAGGCATGTCAGTCATTAGTTCATCTAAGGCAGTTGATGTTTGTAAATTTTGGGATAAGGAGTTACTAGTACGATCAATCCCTGGATCAATGACCGAGTTCCAGTCACCCCCTAATATAAGTTCATGGTCAGGAAAGTTTCGCAAGATGTTATGGATTTCTGAGATAAAAATCATGTTGCCTCTAACAGGGACTATAAACGTTGAGTAAAAATGTTTGTTTCTTATTAATAGGATTAGTAGTTATAAAATAACTCCATCTACCCTTCTCATCCGAGAATTGGTTTAGGATTGTTGTCTGAAGCAATTTTTTAATAATAATAGCTACCCCTTTTGACTTTGAGTTGTCCCCAGCTGCAATTATTTCTTTAATCCATTTTTTATTTGAGATTCCCTTCCAGTCCTCACTCAGCATGTGTCTCCTGCAAAAAATGTGTGCCTCAGATTTAAAAATTAGATGCATCAGTAAATTTCTCTTATCTTTATCCTGCAACCCCCTCACATTCCAGGAGTCTATGATCCACATTCCCAACTAGAGCTTAATAGGGCAGTTGTTTTTTTTAAGTAAATGTGATATTTTCAGATTGCAAGGTTCCAAAGGAAAGGAAAGAGCATATTAAAAATAAAAACAGGAGATAAAAATACATAAGGTAGCATAATTACAGTAGCCCTATAACACTCTTCCAACAACAACCCTGTGCCTACCCACTTTCCCCAAATAGAAGGAAGAATGTGATGAAATACAGTTACTCAAGCCGAAATGTTGATATGAGTATCATATTGAGGGATTGTATAACCTAAGAGTAAAGTAATCACCAATATTTTAAACCTTTTAAGCAATCTAAAACATATGTACAATAGCACTACGATTCCCAGACTCATCATCCTTACCCTTCTACCAATATAGCTATCCTCTCCTATAAGAAAGAATTCAAATAGGTATGGTGCTAAAACAACCATCACATTAAATCACTGAGTACAGATAATTCAACTATATTCCAGTTAATGACACTACAATAACTGCTGAAAAGAAAAACACTATAACCGGAGACATATTTACAATTATATGTGAGAGATGTGGAAACAAATATTTAATATAACGAATGATTTACTGCATTAGAATATAGGATATAAGCAATACATTGAGCAAGCTTGATCTAAAAGTTTCCTAGCCCCAGAAAACATTCAAAAATAGTGTAAATAATTCTTATTCAACCCTTCAGAATTAGCCTAACAAACTCTTAACGGAAACAGAGGCATCCAATTAGGATAAATATCCTCTTTGTTTTAATACAGAACACATTTGCTTAAGCATAAGACCCAAAAGCTTCCATATACATGAATATGCATGCATATAAGCATGCATCCCTGTATGCCAGACCGTGAACTCTTACCTTGAAAATAAGATATGATTATATCTAAACAAAAAAATATGCAATACTGCTGAATGCTAGTGCTACCACACATAGTGCTAAAACTCAAAAATGCTGCAACCTGTTTGCGTAATAATTATTTAGATACCAATGTGTCCCACAGCAGCATTACTAGAGCCCTTTGTGGTAAAATAAAAACTTAAGCAGCATCTGTAATACATTATATATATGAAAGCTGGTCATTAAGAAACTAAGAAAAAGGTCTTTACATGCAGTGGTACTGATTCTTCCTTATGTACCATTTGTGCAGCATGTTAAACAGTTATGTATTTTTCTTATGACCTCCCATGAAAACTAGTACATCACTACTGTATAACTATGTCGCTCTGAACATTCCAGTCTGTCATTTTACCCACTGAAAAATGTCTCTAGGACCTGAAACACAATGTAAAGTAAGTTTTTTTTTATTGTATATGTTCATGATAAAGGTTGACTTATTTATTTTTTTCTCTCCCTACTTTGTGTCTGTGATGAATCTGACTACACTGTTATGTATACATTTCTCTGTGATATCCAATGCATTACTGCGGGATATATTGTAAATGTATATTGTCAAAATTTACTAAGGAAATGTACAATATTGTGAATTTGTATGTTACTTTCTGTGGAGATTTTCTCCCCAGGCCACCACTGAAAAAGGACCTGTGTCCAGTTGGACTTTCCCGGTAAACAAATGTAAAATAAATAAAGATTAATGTCATAAGTAATTCACTGAGGCTGTTAGGAAGTTACCATAACCAAAATGTGATATAAGGTGCAGTGTCATCCAGGTAAACCAGTAACAATGCAAAATTAATGCCATGGAGGGCCCAATATGGTTTTAATACCATTTATTAAACCAACCTGTAAAAACAAAATTTAAAAATTGAGCACTTTCATCTCATAAAGAGACTTCAAAAGAATGAATTAAGCCACCAAGACAGAGTCATTAAATACAATTTAAAGAATCAGAATACAACAGAGAGAAATATAAATCTGAGTAAATGTGATTTCTATTACTCAACAATAAAAATATCACATCAAAATTTGTATAGAAAAATACTCTACAAAAGTATTTGTTACTTGTATAATTTCTTTTTTTGAGTTTAAGTCAGGTGCAGTAGAGACACATTCATTCAACCAGGGGGAAGGCAGCTCCCAATCTGAGCTGCCAGTACATTTCACGTACTTTCAAAGAATTCTTCCAATCCCCCCCCGGTTTGGTTTAATTCTTTCCAATATATCAATACTGAATTTACTAAATCCATTACACTAAATGGAGTATCTGAACAAGGCATTATTCTTATTTTTGTTGGCAATATTGTAGATGTGTTCATAAATGTGTGTGTTTTAAAGCACGCTCAGTTTTGCCAACATAAAATGTTGTATATCCTGCACATATTGTGAGGTAAACTAGCCACTGGGTGGTACAATTACCATCCTGGACTATAACTTTGCTTTCCAGAATGTTTCCTAACAGCACCGTTTGGCCTCTTATAATGTAAGTACATTGTTTACACATCCACATTTTGTGGTACCTTTAGATGGCTTGGAAAAGAAGCCTGTTTTTTCTCCATCAGTCTTTTAAAATTTGGACCAGTTTTGGAAATGAAAATAGGTTCAGGGCCCACTGCTTGAAATAAATCAGGGTTCATTTTAAAAATATACCAGCTTCTTCTAATCGTGTCTTTAATTTCCTTAGAAAACTGGTTGTGTTCCACAAAAAGTGCCTTTTCATATCTATGTTTCTGGCAAGATAGTGATGTTGTTAAACTAACTCTTAGAAGGGGTCTGTACCTGTTCCCCCATTCATTATATACTTCCAATATTAAACTATCCAAAAAGGGACCTGGGTACCCCCTTGCTAAAAAATAATTTCTTTTAGCTTGACCAACTCATTCCACATGTCCTCCCTCCGAAATGTCATACGTGCCACCCCTATGGCATGTCCCTTAAATAAACTTTTCTTCTGCCAAAGGAGGCAGCTGGAGAAATGTAGGTAAGAATTTCAAAATGTTTGCTTCATGATAATATTGGATTTGAAACCAACACGAGTATGGAAATTAAGGTGTCGAAAAAATTGATCCTGTCTACTCCATCAAAATGTAAATCTCAAGAATTCCATAGTATTATTCAAGTAATCGACAAAAGAATCAATGCCCTCAGCTTTGCCATCCCAAAAAATATATTGTCTAGATATCTAACATAAAAATGGAGCTGGTTTGCAGATTGACTATTAAATACAAACTTATTTTTCCAGCCTAAGAAAACCATGTTAGCAAACGTAGAGGCACAGGATGCTCCCAATGCCACACCTCTAATTTGCTGGAAAAATTCCCATTCAGAATATATGTAATTATGTTCCATAACCAAGGACATCAATTCCATGGTAAGATGTATTCTATCATTCTGAGAGAGGATGGATCATTGAGTCAAACTTTGATGGAAATATCCTAAACCAGCATCCTTGGCAATTACAGTGAAGAGATCTTTCACATCTGTGGTCACAAAACTGAGATTTTCTTTCCAAATATAATTTAAGTGACCTAAAAAATCCCACAAATCTTTCATGAGGTATGGTACAATATCATCTACATGTTTGACCCACCTGTCAATCAAAACAGCTAAGAGATATGTTTTAGACCCAGTTGCAGAAACTATAGGGCTGAATGGGGGTCGGAGCACATCTTTATGAATTTTTGGAATACCGAAAATTATTGGTATTATAGGACTGGGATTATATAAAAAGTTGTATGCATCACCATTAATACACAGGTTTAACAGGTATTCCTCCAGATATAAATCAATCCTATGATAAGCTAGTGAATTTGATTTCTAGAAACGGTATAAATATTGACATTGTGTAAATGTTCTAGCATAATACTGGAATAGCCCTGTGCATCATAAATGACCGTACTGCCCCCTTTATCTGGTCGCATGAGATGTACAGTTTTGTCTTTAGGTAACTGATCAGGTAACAATTTTTCTTCCTTAGAGATGTTAAAGTTAATATATTTTTTGTTATAATTGTTAGTATGAGTTCTGTAAATATCTTCCATGACAACTTTTTCAAAAACTTGCATAGTGGGGTGCAAGTCGGGGGGTTAAAAGTACTTACACTTTTTAATTAATCTCCTCCCATGATTTACTTCTCCATTCATCCCAATTTTATTATTGTGAAAGAAAACATGTGGATTTAATTTTCTAATAAATAGTTTAACCTCCATCAAAAAATCAGCAATATCCATTTGTACATAAATATGGCAAGATACAGTGCCAAACAACACCGAAGTGCAGCAACAAATAAAGAAACAAATATCCATTTGTCTCACTGGGACAAACTTAAAATCTTTAAGGAACAAAGAAAAATGTTCTTTTGTAATTTTATTTATTTTATTTATTTATTTATTTAAATTTGTTGACCGGGAGTGTCCGACTGGACGTGGGTCCATTTTCAGCAGAGGCCAGGGGAGAAAAGCTCCACAGTAAAATAAACAGACAGTAGTTACATTGGATTACATGGCGATTAACAATTTAACATAGAAATTACTTACAACATATTTATAGATGAACAGCATAGTACATCAGTAGACAACTAGAATCTTTATCTGTGAAGTACATAACAGGCATTAACAAATGTAACAATGAGAAGTTCCTGCTGTATAATAAGTACTAGGCTTATGAGCATCTGAGCTTGCTATAATCAAGGTAGTTAGTGGAGTGGAAAGAAAGGTAGTAGTTGGATGGGGTGGATGATATTAGAGTGGGAGTTGCAAGGGCATAGCCAGCATGTTTTAGGTGCACTTTTAATAAAGTTTTGAAGTTGGTGCATGATGGTGGAGGTAATTGTGGGTGGGAGGGAGTTCCATAATTTGGCTATGGCTAAGAGAATAGTGCTTCACCAGCAGAGTTATTGGCTTTAGTGATCTGCAAGTGATTTTTGTTGCTGGATCTTAGTGGTCTGGTGGTGCGATAGGGTTGGAGTAGATTCTGGAGGGATGGGACATTTAGTGGATGGTTTACTAGTTTGTGGGCGCAGTGAGAGTTGATACCACTGAAGGAAGTGAGGGAGTTCAAGCCAGCCCAGTTCAGCAAGTGAGAGACAGTGGTGACTACGGTAGGATGCCCCTGTGGCGAATTTGGCGATTTTGTTGTAGCAGGTCTCTAGCTTGTTTAGATCACATTGCCTTAGGTTGGTATATACTGGAGTGGCATAAAGTAGGGTGGAGATAAGGTGGGAATTTGCTATTGAAATCTTTGCTGCTTTGGTGAGAAATTGTTTATTTCTGTATAATGCTCCTAGGTTTTGTGGACTTTTTTTATGGACATGGATATGTGAATGTCAAATTTTAGTTTATTGTCTATTTCCACTCCTAGCAATTTGGTGTGTTCAGTTGGGTATATAGTGGTGTTGTCTTTTGCTGTGATGTTAAAGTGAGAGTTGTTTTGAGTATGTTTGGTGGGTTGGAAGATGAGTAGTTTAGTTTTGTTTGGGTTGAGTATTAATTGGGCATCGGATAACCATGTTTCAACAGAGGAAAAGGCTTCCTGTGTGACTTTTTGCAGTTTGGGTAGGGACTGGGCTGAGCAGATGATGGTCGAGTCATCTGCGTATTGGATGAGTGTGCCATGTTTGGTGGTAGAGGCTAGATTATTGGTGTAAACAGAGAAGAGTAGGGGTCCAAGGATGGATCCTTGGTGAACCCCTATGGAGACAGGTAGTTGGGGAGATATGTCATTCTGCCATACAACGGATTGTTGGCGGTCAGACAGGTAACTCTGAAACCAGTTGGTGACTGATTGTGAGAAGGATAGGTTATTGAGGACAGAGATAAGTTGTTTGTGTGGGACCATGTCAAATGCTTTAGATAGGTCTAGGAAAGTAGCAGAGGAGAGATAGCCATTGTTTTATGCTGAACCATAGTGTTAGTAAAGGAGAGTAAGGCAGTGGTGGTGCTATGGTTTGGTCGGAAACCATGCTGAGTACTGGAAAGGAGGTTGTTAGTAAGGAGGTAGTGTGAGACCTGAGAGTGTATGCATCTCTCTAGTATTTTGGAGAGTGGAGAGAGAATAGCTATGGGGTGGTAATTGGTTAGTTCTGCAGAGGGTCCGCCTTTGTGGAGGGGAATTATATGTGAGACTTTCCACAATGTGGGAACGTAACTTTCTGACAGAGATCGGTTAATCAAGATGGATACTGGGTAGGCCAGAGCATCAGCTGCGATTTGTAGGTATTCACTTGGGAGGTTGTCTGCTGCTAATTTGGTGGGTTTAAGTTTAGTTAAGAGTTTTTTTATGTTGGAGGTAGGTACAGGAGAAAAAGAGAAGGCAGTGGGGAGATTACTAGTTGAAGGTGTGGGTTGGAGGGGAGGGGGTTGTGTTGTTTAGCTAGTGATAGTATGGTTTGGGTGAAATGTGTGTTGAATGAGGTAGCAATATTTTCTGAGGAGTGAGGGATGTTAGGAGGAGGGGTACTGACTTTACCTGGGTGGAGGAAGGAGTTTATGGAGGACCAGAATTGTTTGGGGCTGTGTTGTGAGGAGTCTAGGGCAGACTGGTATTATTGGAATTTGTCCCGTTTTATTAGCTTTTTGACTCTATTGCGTAGTTCTAGGAATTTCTGTCTAGCTGAGGGGGTTTTGGTTTTGCGCCAGTGCTCCCAGGCTTTATCCCTGTTTTTCATTTCTGACTTAGTGGTTTTCTGTAGCCATGGGGAGGGTTGTGCTTTGGTTCTGGTAGGTAATCAATCTAGAAGTGCAATTATAGATAGTGTACCCCCTGTAAGAAATAAACTATCATTAACAGTCCATATGTCCTCCTCTGTCCCTTTCCCCTCTTCTGTGGTTTGTAGTACAGGGACCTCTGGGAGTTCTGCCCTGGATCGAATGCATGCTTTGAGTGACTCACCAGTCTCTTAGAATGTCTCAGATTCCAAAAACCCTGTTGTTCATCAGTAAATATTTCAGTATCTCTAATGACGAAGACTGGTCCATTCCCTCTATTCCCATCTCCTCTGTTCGCCTGTTTTAGAATTATCCCCTCACAAAAAAAAGACTTTGTTGTTGACGTCATTGATACCACTGGGGAAAGAAGGAATGCTGTGGGATATGCATTCTTACCATGGTATTGCTTGATATCTATTTAAGTTTCCTTTATTTCTTTAAAAATAAATTGTTATATTTTTTGTCAGCTCTTTAAAAATTAGTATCGTATAGCACTCTGTGATGTTCAAATAAGGTATCTTTTGCAATAAGTTGGTGCAACCCTTCCAACTCCGGACTCCAATTAGCAAATTGCATTTCATTGTACTTAATTATTTTATGTATCAATTCTAGCCCATACTTATCAAATAAACAAATAAAGTCATTAACTATTTCCTCGCTGTACAGTAACCCGAAAGGAAATTTGTACAATCTTATCCTCTGAGGGACAATATTTAAATGAGCACACTGTCTTAGGTATCTATTCTTAAATTGTAAACTTTAAAATTTAAACCATCTTTTTGAAACAAAAAAACAGTGTCTCTTAATGACACTCTGACGTTAGAACACACACCAAGACTGTCCAAGTCATTAACAACATTATCAGCCTGAAAGGTGTAAGTTTTATCTAAACTAGTTTTAAAATTAACAGTACTACCTCCATTGTTTTTGCCCAGTAATTCATTATTACACTGCTGAGAAGTACAAGGTTGTACAACATTGGAAAAAACAGAAACTGTACCTGCAGCCTGTGCATATATGCATATGTCCGTAGTCTGTCTGATGAAGTCTCTTTACGAGAAAAAAGTGTTCAGTTTTTAAATTTTGCTTTCAGAGGTTGTCTTAATAAACTGTATTAAAACCATAGCAGACTCTATGTGGCATTAATTTTACAGGTTACCATACCCACTCCATAATACAACCCTCCAGGTTTATACAAAAGCTTATTTATCTAGTCTTGTCCAGTCCCCCAGCAGACAAATCTCTTACATGTACTCCCCACTCACACACAGTAAGTTGCTAAGCTAAAAAAAATATTTTATCAGAAATCAGCCTTTTATGCATAAGAGTAATCGGCCTAAAATGCCACTGGTTAGCAAAGGTAGTTTCTTAGTATAATAGACAACATATTTGCTTGAAGATAAGCAAATATGTTAGAGGGGAGGCAAGGAAAAACACTAATCCTTAGAATGTAATCTGAGCACAAAGACCACTTTCTACATCTTCTTCATCATCTCAGACACAGTACCCCCCTACATCTCTAAATGTCTATCTCCCATCCCACCAAAATCCATATATATCAGCAGATAATGCAGTACACAGTACACAGAAACCAACTGCATCTAGGGAACAGATGAGAGGTGCTATGACAATAAAGCACAATGTAACAACATTTTAATCCTTTACATCATTGATAGATGTACTGAGACTGATATATGAATAATAATAGAACCTCTATGGAGTTATATATATAAACTAAAGAAAGCAGCTAATGTATCCATCTCCTGTTGTTCAGGCTGATTGTCCCTGACTCAAGCTTGTTGCTTATTATGAAAAATGTTTGAGAAACCATGACACACTAAGTATTCTCATCATGGATAATTTTACACATTTTACACCACACCCGTCTTCCACATAACCTATCGTTAGTTCCCATTACTTAGAGTAATATAACCTACTCTCTTATCTTTACTTTAACTTAGACCAGTCGTACCTATCTTATAGCACCTATAATCAAACTCGGCATCATGGCTATAGTAACTAACCATACTTCTACCAAAATACTTCTCATTGCCACACTTGTTCTAACCTCAGCATATGTCTTAACCTCCTTCCAACATCTGAATTATTCTCAATTTCACTATCCTCATAAACAAACAACCATACAATCTCTTACTACCTATCTCAGTCATAAAAATATAACATCCACACCAAGTTACCTTCTACCAAAGTACCACAGACTGGCCCACATTAAATACAATACCGTACTAACCAGAAAAGTCCAGTACCATATCAGTAACACACATAATCATTTGCTCAGGCTTAAAAGACAATCCTTAGAAGATTGAGACATCCATCCTAATCCAGGCCCAGCCAATGTCCTAACCACTAATTCTCATACTCTCAATCCCTCTATCCCACTCTCCCCTACCAAACTCCCCAACTCACTCCTGATAGCACATCTCAATATCCGTAGCGTAAATAACAATGTGGCCCACCTCCATGCTCTCTTGGATGTATACTCCTTTGACATCCTATGTTTGACAGAAACATGGTTAAAACCTGGAACTCAAGATAATGAAATCATACCTCCAGGCTACAATATATTGAGATGTGATCGCAACAGAAGAAAGGGTGTGGAAGTAACAATTCTATTCAAAAATGGCCTAATAGTTACCTCTTCATCCTACAACCCTCCTAAAGACAATAATGCTGAAGTTCTCATCTCCAAAATTCAGCTCACCTCTGATAAAGCCATATGTATCTATTTACCTCCTGGGAACAACATCAGCACACTAGAAAATATACTTAGCTGGGTCGCTTCAACCTTCCCACAGGAAACTATAATCCTAGGTGACTTTAATATTGATTGGAAGAGCATCAATACTGAACATCCAACCTCCCATATTAACCTTCATGGCTTCTCTCAAACCATTACCTTCCCTACTAGAATCAACAAACCAAATAAAAAAGAGACTACCTTAGACTGGATTCTTATTAATAACTTCCACCAAACTTATAAGGTAGGAACCTTCCCTGATGATGTAAGTGATCACTCATTGACCTACATAATCAGGGAAAAGATTAATATTTCTCACCCCACAACGTATAGGACTATTTGGAACAACAAGCATTTTAACCTATGACTATTCCAAAGTGAACTTAGTGCTTGCAATTGGTCTCCCCCTAAGAACCCGCCCACTTGAAGAGGGTGTCAAATACTTTAACTCTAGATTCTTAACTATCCTTGACCAGCATGCACCTAAGCATACCATCAGAATTAAGTCAAAACCAGCACCTTGGCTCTCTAAAGAAACCAGGCAAAAAATCCTACACAAAAATAAAATCTGTGCTAGGTGGCGAAGTAACAAAAATACAGCAGATCAACAACTATTTAGACAGCTGAGAAATATGACAAAAGAAGCAATACTCTCAGATAAAAAAGACTTCTACTGTAAAATGCAGCAAACACACTAAAATAACCCACAGAAATTCTGGGCAAGTATTAATAGACTCCTATATCCTGGTCACTCCAGTACACCAGCCCCAACAGACGCTAACCACAAGACCCCCATGGAAACCGCTAACACCTTCAATACCTTCTTTACTTAGACCATACAATCTCTGGCCAGCCAGCTATCCCCTGACAACTCTAGCTTTCTGATCCCCAATACTAGCCCTCTTCCTACATTTCGATTGCAACCCATCTCTACCAATCTTATTTACAAACTCATCCAAAAACTGAAGCCTTGTACTCCATCTGCTGACCAGATCCCAGCTGAATATCTGCAAAAAGCAACTACATCTGTAGCCTATCCTATATCTATACTTATAAATAGAACCATTAATGAGGGAACCATCCCAGCCATGTGGAAAATTTCTCACATTATCCCCTACATAAAGGTGGCAACTCAAATGAATACTCTAACTATCGACCTATAGCTCTACTATCCCCTTTAGCTAAAATCATGGAAAGATGCATTCATCATCAGCTACTTTACGATTTAATTCAACACAACATACTAGCTAATACCCAGCATGGTTTTAGGCCATTCCATAGTACCACTACTGCCTGCTTATCCTTCACTGATTCTATTAACAGAAACCGTAATAATAATATTCTCTCTTCAGCTCTCTTTATTGATTTTTCAAAAGCTTTCGACATGGAAACCACCCTTTACTTAGAAACATTCTCAAATCACTTTCTCTTGATACTCTAGCTACACAATGGTTTACTTCCTACCTCAGCAATAGGCCGCAAGCCGTGCTTTGGGAGAATAATCTATCATCCCCCACCTGACAGTCACCCTGGGTGTTCCCCAAGGCTCTATTCTAGGTCACTATCAAACACAAATCCCCTGAATCTAGATAAAGTAACCAACGATAAAAGTATAATGTTCCAAAAAAGCCACCAACTCGTTGGAATACACACGGCAAAACAGCACTTTAATAAAAAATAGTAAAAATATATAAAACGTGAGCACTTTCACAGAGTCCTCTCTGCTTCCTCAGGCATACTACAGCAACTGCTGCTCTTGTTTAAATAATGATACATCTGTGTCAAATCCAATCAGTTGACAGTATCTTGAAATAAAAATTAAAAGGACATACACTATATAAACAATCAAATCATAAAAATAGTGGACTAAAAATGTATGTAAAAACTGTAAAAGCTTGCTCTATAGAGTTAGATAGTGTTAAAACTGTAGAATATATGTATAGATGTTAAGAGATGTGACTAAACATAATAATGAATGTTTCAAAACCCTGTTCCTGAGAAAAGGTTTCAGTGAAACCTTACTATTTAGTCCAGGTGGTCTGTCAGCCTGAAATCTAATTATCCATTCTTGTTCTGAGGCTTCGGTCTTATTACTCATGTTCCCACCTCTTTTATTTTCTTGTATAATGTGTAACACTAGAAATTTGAAGGTGTGTGTGGCTCCCTCCATTATAACATGCATCGCTAATGCACTTGTCTCTTTTTTATTTTTAATGTCCCTTACATGTTCTAGGACTCTATCTTTGAGCAGTCGATTAGTTTAGCATAGTAGGCTGGACATTTTGTACAGAGACCAAAATATACAACATTCTTACTATGACAGTCTGTATAAAAGTGTGTATCAATGCTGGACTTTCTAGTCGGGTGTGTATACTGCCCCCCTCCAAATATGAAGGAGCAGGCTGTACACCTTCTACACGGAAAGGTACCTAGCCTATCAGACCTTGCATAGTGGTCTCCATCTAACTTCTTGTAGCATCATTATTTAAGCAAGAGCAGCAGTTACTGTAGTATCCCTGAGGAAGCAGAGAGGACTCTGTGAAAGCGCTCACATGTTTTATATATTTTTACTATTTTTGTTGTTTTGCCGTCTATTCTAGGTCCTCTACTATTCTCAATTTTTATCAATGATCTGCATTAGGCTATTCCACAAGCTACCTGTATACAATATGCAGATGATTCTACATTTATCTGCACAGCCAATTCCTCCTCTGAACTGCAATCCCTAACTCAGAAGGTATTTAACACAGTAGATACTTGTTTTTTAAAACGTTGTCTTCTCTTAAATCCCAAAAAAAACAAAACTCCTGCTCTTTACTCCTACCCATAAGTCCACCCCAATAGACTTCTCAGTTATCTCTAAAAATGGTACCCTCATTTCTCCTGACTCTACCACCAAACTCCTAGGAATTACAATAGATAACAACCTCAACTTCAACACTCATATTAACAACACCATTAAAACAGTTAACAGAAAAATGGGCTCCCTATATAGGATCAAACCTTTCCTTACTTCTACAGCTGGAACTACTATTGCCTAGTCTCATCTTACCTCTACACTGCTCTATGCCTCACCAATTTACACAAACCTAACATAAAACAACCTGCTCAAACTAGTTAGCACCTATAATAACATTGCCCGATTTGTCACTGGTAATCCCTTCAGAACCCATCACTGTCAAAAACCTAAAACAACTAGGATGGCTTGAACTACAAAATCAGCTTCAATACAACCAACTTACCACTGCCCATAAGGTCCTTAATCAACCTAACAAAACTCCAATACTCGCAAACCTCATAACCCCTATCAGAATCTTAATACCTTACTCTCATCAAATAAACTATTAGTTAGCATAAGTAAGTCCAACAACATGGCAGGTGATACTCTGTTCTCTTAACACAGCTGGAAAAAACTGGAATCTTCTACCTAGTGAACTTACTTCACCTCCTTCCCTACTCCTCTTCAAACAAAAACTCAAAATTATTCCTTAGAACACACTGGTTATGCCCATGCAGTAAACCTGACTAAAATTTCACCCCTGTTCTAATACTTCCTAGTTTCTACTTTCTTACTACTCAATATTGTGTAGCATAAATAAAAGCAAAAATTGTAAAAATACTGTAACATTTTAACTATTTACTTCTTCTGAATATTTGTCCGAAATTCTGTACACAGTCTTTGTATTGTACAATACAATGTATTTTGAAATATCTGCTATTAGTATTTTATTATAACCTACTACCTGGTTACTTACTGTCTGTGTTTATTTTTATTGTAACCTTTAACTTTGTTATTACTGTTGTGTTCATTGGAGCTTTTCTCCTCGGGCCTCTACTGAAAATGGACATATATCCAGTTAGACTAGCCCGGTCAACAAATGTAAAATAAAATAAATAAAAAAAAACTAATAATACTTTTCAACTCTCTAGATTTTCAGAGAAGGTCTAGATTTTTGTTCATATTTCTTTCCTGTTCCTCATGAAATTTGTGGGGGGTTTGCCAAATCATTGAGGATTGATGTCACTAAATAATGACAGAGTTTTGAGCTTAAGATTTCATATCCTTCAAAAAATACATGTTATGGCAAAACCTGTTATTTTACTGACTTTCTAAGTTTGCAAGAGCAGTTATCTAAAATCTGTCCTGACTTTGGCCCTTTGGCTCCCATTTATTTTTGGCTTTGTCCAGATTTTGTGCGCTAAGAGCTATGTCATAGACACGGTGCCACCTCTAACTAACTTGGTTAAAGGGGACAGCATTTAGCAGTAATTTTTGATTGTGACACTAGGGCCCAACAAATGTCTTCCTGTAGTACGCATATGCTTAGATCCTTATCATGCAGCTTTAGCTAAGTATAAACATTCTTGTCCACTACTCTCAAACAATATAGAACTAGTCTGAAACTAAAAAAAACTAGTGCGCGGGCATATACATACACACACACACACACACACACACACACACACACACACACACACACACACACACACACACACACACACACACAAACACATAAGCAGAAATGCTCTCATTTGTATAAAAAGTCACAAAGGACTGCCTGTTAAATAACTATGAAGTATAAATAAAAGTCTCTGTCAAAAATGAACCACTGTAATGAATACATCTGAAATATAATTAATCCAAAAGAGGAGAAAAATCCCACCCAAGTGCAGAAATAACTGCTCAACCACATCAAGGTTAAGAAATGTATACAATATCCAAATAAACAGATAAAACATATACTGCAAAATTTTAAATTCCTTAAGCAGAAGCTATTGAACAAAAGGTACACAAAGTACATTATTATCAATTAATTATTACTTGCAATACAATAGCTGAAATCTGTAATTCATCAATTTAAGTAGTAACCTGTCAAAAATAAAAACTTACAACTACAGTTAATATCCAGCAGACATCCTGTAAAAAAAAAAAAAAAAAAGTAATTTAGCAGCCATCTTCATGAAAGGCGATAATGTGTTTTTCAAATGTACTTTCAAAAGCCTCACTAGTAACCAGGCATGACCTTTACCTATAGCACATGCCTGAACAAGCCCTAAACTCAGATTCTTCTTTCAGAAACCCCATCAAGCCTATTAAAAATGTAATATAGAAAATATTGCACTAAACTCACCTCCAACTTTTCATCCAGACTGTGAGTTCTCATCTGAACCAAAATTCCTGCAGGGAGTTCAAAACATGCCTCAAATCCTTCAAAAAAGCCATAGCCCACCAATAATGGCTTTCATACACTGAAAGTACCAGAAATTCATGGTGAATCATCAATTGCATGGAAATCTTAGACAGACAGAACAACTCCTTGTTGTCACTGCCTCATCAAGGTGAATGAAGACATTATAAGTTCTCTTCACTACCCCATCAAGGTGAATTCTAACATAGTATGAAATTCTGTTTACACTGAAAGGCTTTCTTTTAATTAACATAGCTAAGAATGATGAAAGTGAGATTATTATTCAATCACTTAAAACTGATGTACTCAAGCTTTCCTTACCACAGAGTTTAACATGTTGTGAAATTGCTATCATTATTCTTACAGGTTTTATATAGTAAGGGTCTCACAGCAATTAATGACTGGTGCCAAAGTCATGTCCTCAAGCTGAATGCAAAAAAATGTATCATCATACCATTCAGCAAAAACATGACCCCTACTGATTACCACATCAACAGCAACCCCCTAATGACACAACCTGTAGTGAGAAACCTGGGCACTCAGGTTGATAATAACCTCATATTCGACCATTATGTAGCAGCAATGGTCAGAAAAGCCTTTTACTTGGTTCATCTCATAAGTAAAGGGGTTGCATCCAGAAAAAACGAGGTTATTACCTCTCTATATTCCTCCCTCATTAGATCAATAATGGAGTATAATGCCTCATTTGGGATGTACCTCTCCAAACATCTACACCAACTGGAAGAGCCACTGAAATACCTCACAAAGAGAATCCATGGCCTCCAACACCTGTCCTATGCAGACAGACTCATATCACTATCACTGTACACAGTATCCTACAGATTGCTGTGTCTCGTCTACAAGGCAATCTTGGACCCTGCCCTACTAGAGATGCTCCATATCCGTAAGTCTAACTCCTCATGCACTACCCACTCAAAAGGCCTGAAATTAATATGCAACATCAACAAAACCTGCTGGAAAGACAGACTTGTCTCCCAGAGGCTGCCCCATCTCTGGAATAGACTTCCCATACACAAAAAACAGAGTACCGCGCTGACCCTCTTCAAGCACAACCTTGATGAGTGGATGGGAAACCACAAATTTGTCCCAGGCATTCCACCTGTGTCCCTCACTGACAGGGGTGACAGGTGCAGACTGAGCTTTCTTTTTGGGGATAAACTCTTGGCTAGGTCTGGAAGGGTCTCAGGGCCATTGGCCTAGTAACCTCCTATGAACCTATGTAGGAAATTGTTTACTGATCAGCAAAATTCAAGTAGTTACATAAATCACAATATCTGGAATTTTGTGAGAAGACTAAGATGTAAATGGACAATATTTTGAAGTGGCTGTCTATACAGATAATTTGCAGATAATCATATTTTCCTAGGATCCATGCAGGTGATTGTATGATCACTGCCTTTCAATAGCAGATGGCAAATAACAGAAACAGGAGTCAGTCATTCATCTTTAGTAACTGAGGTACTTGGAACCTTGGGCAGAAGCGTGCATATTGGATAGGCTGAAACTATTAGTCTCCATTACAGAACTGCCTAAATTAGAAGGGTCTGCAACCTGAAATGTATAGTTTAAACTAATAAGCTATTTTACAATAATGTATTAACTAAAGTTTTCATGCTTGCTGTGCATTCTGCTACAAAATCGTATGTCAGTTTGTGCTAGATCCCAGTTCCATTTCTTGCCAGGGCACAAATCCCTATTGGGTAGTATCATGTTCCCCAACCTGCGAGGTGACAATCAGAATGGGGAAGAAAATGATTAACTGAGTTGGTTTCTGGCTGCTTGGCAGAACGGCATTTATGGCTTTGTCACCTCAATGGGGAAGCGAAGCCAGTGAAAGGAAACTGTTATCTGTTGGTGCATTTGTATCTAAAATCTACTTTGAGTACTTTCCTTTCTTACAGTCAATGGTTGCCATGCTTTCTACAGTAACACCAATCGACTCTAGTCTGGCAGTTGGTGCAGAGGATTAAGGCTGTGCGCTGTGGTTCCTGTGGTGCAGGGTTTAATTAACTCAGCCCTCTTTTGCCAGCTTGTGACTTTTGAGTGAGCCATTTAATCAGAAGATGTTCCTAGGTTGCCTCTGAAAAGGGAGTGTGTGTCCAGTAGGCATACCTGGTTAACACATGGTTATTATTAGTACTAGTACCAGTGGCAGTTATGGTAGAAGACTTCAGTGATCACAGTGGGAATGATGGACATACCTGGAGCAGTGTGATCAGTACTTACAGTTTGTCTGTTCTGGTCCTGACTAGTGAACATTTTTCAGATGTGCATAGAAGTAACTGGAAGTTCTACACAAGCACTGTGTTCAAGCATATAGATGTCAATAAGTGTATTTGGTAGCCAAACATATTGGGAGAAATGTTGATAACTGACTTTGTAGTTATGTCTTGTCATCAGAACTGAGGACATATGCTGTGTGCATCCAGGCCAAGAGAAGTTCTGAGCTGTCAAGTAATAGCCATTTGGTGCTGAACTGGGTCACTTGGCAATTTGATTGCTGCACAGACCAGGGAAACATGGACATGCAGAGAGGGTATACTGGCAATGTTTATCTGATGCAGCTGTATGGGATAATTTCATATTTCATCTTTGGAAGACCTTCTCCCATATACCCACAGAGGATAAGAATATGAAGTCTGAATGGCTCCTTTTCATGTAGCTTAACATGGTTACTGCTTACCATGAACAATCTAAAGTTTGCAGGTGGTGATGAAATGTAAGAAAAACTATATGGTTAAACAAGGCAGTGCAGGTGGCTGCCTTGCCCCCCCCCCCCAAAAAAAAATAAGTGCTAATACATTTATTTTTTATTTTTATTTTATTTTTATTTTACATTTGTTGACCGGGCTAGTCTAACTGGATACATGTCCATTTTCAGTAGAGGCCCGGGGAGAAAAGCTCCGAGCAGCAACAATGACAAGGAAATACAATGAAGTATAATTAAAATAAAATAAAATTTGTTACAAAATTAACATTAAAAGATAGAGTTATACAGAGTTGTTTAGCAAATTTAGGCTAGAATCAAATACTATGAGTAAAAACAAAAATTAAAACAGAAGATAGATAAAGTAAACATTTTTTTTTTTCCTGAGAAAGAGCAGGAGGGGCAAGAGATATGAGTCAGGGTTGGAGCAGGACAAAGCCAGTGGGATTTAAGATATTCTGTAAGATGCTTCTTATAAAGCAGAGTAGAAGTAAGGTTGGAAAGTTCAGAAGGAAGATGGTTCCAGCTCTTTCCTATGGTGTTTGTGAAGAGTGAGTCCCCAGCTTTGTTGTTGGATTTAATGGAAGAGATTTGAAGTTTATTTGCTGAACGTAGGGTTGCAAGGTTTTTGTAAGGGGAGATGAGATTAGTGAGTATAGGGGTATGCTTGGGGTAGTAGAGTATCTTATGGGAGATAACAAGTTGTTGAAAAAGTAGTTGGTTTTGTAGTTCTAACCAACCCAGTTGTTTGAGGTTGTGGCAATGATGAGTTCTATATGGCGTACCAGTAGCAAATCTGGCTATGTTATTTTAGCTGGTGGAGAGTTTGGAAAGGTGGGTTTTAGACAGATTAGTATATATAGCAGAAGCATAGAACAGGGTGGAGATTAGGTGGGTTTGGGCTATAGTGATTCTGGCTGCAGGGGTAAGGAAGGATTTTATTCTGTATAAGGTCCCTAGTTTTTTGTTAACAGTCTTTATAGTGGAATTAATATGGTCATTGTAGCTAAGGTTGTTGTCAATTGTAACACCCAGCAGGTGGGTTGTAGTATCAGGGGATATGATAGTTACATTGTTAGAGGTTAATGTGAAGTGCAGTTGAGGTGTCTTGTGAGTAGGAGAAAAAAGCAATAATTTAGTTTTCTTGGGGTTGAGAAGAAGGCAGTGTTTTGTGAACCAGTTTTCAACACTGTTAAATACTGTTTGGGTGAGGCACTGGAGAGAGGATATGGACTTGGCTGAGCAAATTAAGGTGGAGTCATCTGCATACTGTATACAGGTGGCTTGAAAAATACTAGTATGAAGGTCATTAATAAATAAGGAAAATAGAAGTGGCCCTAAGATAGAACCTTGTGGTACTCCAATGTTTACAGGGAGGGATAAAGAAATATTCTTATTCCAGAGAACTGCCTGCTGTCTATTTTCTAAATAGGATTTAAACCATTGTAATGCTTGTGGGTCTAGTGAATGGGCTTTTAGAGTGTCATAAGTATGGGATGGTTCACCATATCAAAAGCTTTAGAAAGATCAATAAATAGAGCAGAGGAAAAGGTGTTATTGTTACGGTTTTTGTTTATCATTAGGATACTGCACTTTAAATAATACGTCTGTGATCCAACAATGTATTGAATGCTAAGTGTAAGGCACAAATTGTTTCTTTCAACATTACCTTTGTTATACTAGTGGTTCCCTTATGTTTGATTACCTGGCACCTTGCTGGTGCTCTACTGTAAATGGACATATATCCAGTTAGACTAGCCCGGTCAACAAATGTAAAATAAAATAAATAAATAAAAACTAATAATACTTTTCAACTCTCTAGATGTTCAGAGAAGGTCTAGATTAGGATACTGCACTTTAAATAATAATATATGACTATATTTCACTTTAAATAATACTATATGACTATATTTCTTCATCCCTCCCTGTAAACATTGGAGTACCACAAGGTTCTATCTTAGGGCCACTTCTATTTTCCTTATTTATTAATGACCTTCATACTAGTATTTTTAGTATATGCATGGAGATATATGCTTTGTAAAGTACCTTCTGGAACATGATGATATCACCTAGGCTGTAATTTGGTACTAAAGTTGAGACTTGTGGCAAAGCTATAATGATGCTATTTACATGGAGCCCATAAAAGCTGCTGAGCCCTGCACCCTTCCATAATCATTACTGCATTTTGTTGTGAGCATGGTGATACTTAAATGAAGCATGCAAAAGGACCTTTGATAAGTGCACTTCTTGTACCGCATGCCATTCCCTAGA
Source organism: Protopterus annectens (assembly GCF_019279795.1). NCBI lineage: Eukaryota > Metazoa > Chordata > Ceratodontiformes > Protopteridae > Protopterus > Protopterus annectens. The sequence continues at coordinate 729,687,459 of NC_056736.1, read as the reverse complement.
ACAGGGAGTGCTGTCCATCAGTAGGGCACATAGTCTGCCATAATCACTCCTTTATCTATGGTTGTTCCAAAAACAGATACTTGGGGTATAATACTAATGCTGAGTGGTCTCCCCTGAAATTACCCATCCTCACGCCACTAAATCTGGGTTGTGACATTTAAAATGCTGTTGATACAAGCAGCATACCAGATCAAAGCTTGGTAGGACTCACATGCCCCTAGTTTAGAACACTACATGGATACTGAGAGCCACAAGAGTTATTTGTATGAATCTCAAGCCTGTTACCACTTTTTGTCCTAGTGGAATAACCTTCCCTTAGCTGTTTTCTTACATTAAGGCAGCAGTGGTTATTTTTCAGCTGTGCTGTTTATGGTGTGTGTATATATATATATATATATATATATATATATATATATATATATATATATATATATATATATATATATATAAAATCACATGCTTAAAACCTACAGCTACCAGAAGAGGCCTGAAGCAGTGCCCCTTTAATCAGTGTCCTATAGGCTGTTTAGGGCTGATCTGTGGCTTGTTTTTTGGGCCATTAGGAATCCATTAGTCCAAGATCTTTCATATCTTCCCAACTCAAACAATCTCAATAACACTAGGACTGGGTATTTAAACATACATCAGCAAATAACAAAAAATGATGGAGAGAAATATTTGTCAGGTAATGCTTACACCTTCTCTGTAACAAACTCTCTCCACAAGTTATGCAATGTGACATATTTCTCCCTTCAAAAAGAAGTTAGATGAGTGGACGGGTATGCACAAATTCAACCATGATATGACTGGCAAGCTGCTTCTTAAAAAAGGAGATATGTTTATGGAGGGGTTACGGGCAAGATGTAAATGGTCTTAGGGTTCAGTTCCCTTCTATTTGCTACGACTGCATAATAAACTGTTGTACATGGAGTGCTGCATTTACACTATGAACATGGTGAAAGGCAGTCTTTCTGATGCATGTGTTTTACAATTTTTATTCTCCCCTCTGTGCTCTTAAGCATTAGTGCTTGGAGGCCACAGCAGAAAAGCAACAGGAGCCATTAAAACACTTCAGACATTTTCTTTTAGTCAAAATTGGATGCTGTCTGTCTGGTAGCAGTTAGTGTGTTTTGGCTTTCTAGGGAAACTGGAGCATAGATTTAACTGTCAGCAAAAGTGGAAATGTATCCCTGAAGGAACTGAAAGGTGGTATTACACTTGATGGGGAGGTGTTTATTTATTTATTTTTGTAAGCAGGAAAAATCTAGCAGAACCATTTAAGACGATAGCTGATATGACACTTTGTGACCAGCGTGTATACTAATTATGAGTGAGAACAAAGTGGAGCATAAGCAGAAAGTGATTCACACTACAGGAAGTCTTGTTCAGCAGATAACTCTACATGACATGTAAAAATATAACATGCAGAGCACTGACACTTCAGACATAAATGAAGATGACAATACAGGCTAAAGAGAATTAGCTAGCTTGTTCAGCTGAAGATATTGTTAAACCTGTGTTTTAGTACTCTTAAGTTTATAGAAAGATTCTGGACTACTTTCACATCCCTACCCAATGAACACTAGCCTGACCCTAGTCAGTCTTAGCACATTTGCTCCACTGAAATGACAATATGGCAACTGCTCTGTGCAACATCCAATCATAAAGGCAGCCAACAGCCTGCAGTCCATACGACTATATAATGTATAGTAATTGCATAGCATCGAAAAACGCATTTTCATCTGTACTTACTAGCTATAGGAGACTGTTTGTGACTAAGCTTAACACTGTGCCTCACATATTCTTTGCTCAAGGATATCAGGTCAATGACAGAAGTAAGGAACTGAGGAAGAAAGGACCAAACTCCGGGTCATAATTTAACTATTACTGTAATTCAGATAAAAAGTTAATAGAAGCTTTGACATCAACATGCATTTTGAATGTTACAAGTTTTAATTTGCATGCTGTTCCTTACTGAAAAGGATCTTTTGTCAATATGTCTTAATAAATATCCAAAGTAAATAATGGTGAATATTTTAAGGATGTAAGATTGAAAGTTATGGACTAAATTCCTCAGTGATTTAAGAGAAGGTGGATAATATTATGAAGGAGAAAATATTAAGACAAATCAGGACATTTGAGAGGTGTGCTTACCACTTGTCCTTTGATGGGAACATAGTTCTTATTTTAACATGAAATACAACACACATTGTATTGTAAAACAACACATGCTGTAACTATTGTCTAATAAGTGTGTATAACTAAAATAAACATGATGAACTCCTATCAAGTATGCTGCAAATTGCAATTTAAATCAATAAAAAGGAAAAAAAAAGCATACTATTTACATTAATAGGGTTGCCTTATAAATTCTTGCTTCATCAGATGACTTACTTTTATAAATCTTATTGTATGGATCAGCTACTTTTGACACAAATGCTATATATGTTCTCATTTGGTGATATGTTCACCTGTTCAAACAAAACTGAAGAATCATGCTAATAAACATGATAATGTTCGACAAGTAAGTTGGCAAAAATTCTTCTTTCGGCTTTTCTCGGTTAGAGGTCACCACAATGGAACTCCGGTCTGCTAATGATTGGCAGAAGATTTTTATGGTGCAGATGTGCCAGCCCAACATCCAGCCTAGGCACGCCCATTCATGCATGTCTTTCGAATGCCACTCGACCGTGGGGAGAATGTGCAGACTCCACACAGAAGGTGCCCCAACCAAGAATCAAACAGGAGAATCTCTTGCTGTGAGGCGACAATGCTACTGCTGCACCAAATATCCATTTTTTATTAATGTTACATTCTTTTGTAATGTATGCTTGCCATTGTCTAACCTGGTGCAAAACTTGTTGTGATCAGTGCAGAATAATACAATATATGCATTTCTGACAGCTCATTGATGATTTATTTTTTATCATACAAAAACATTGACTTTTTTCTTCACACCTGAGACCTGAACTCTTCCATGAACACTTTGCAACAAATTTTCAGGTTTGACTTGAGAGATGTATTCTAGTCATACAGGTATGTTGCTCTACTTCTTCACAAATGGTGTGAGTTTGCAGACTGTCCATTTGATCCTTGCAAGGTACATTTTTGGATTTCCTGGTAAATCACTGGATTATTGGCCATCAATAATAACAGACATGTTACTGTTGACAAACTGATATAAAACCCCTCGTTCTAAAAAAAAAACTAAATTCAGACTTAACGTCGCTCTCTAATATTGGCTCATTCTCAATCCCTGTGACTTGTTCTTGAGCAGAGAAGCTGAGAGCTATGACAAGGACGCAGTAATGTGTGCCAGAGTGCAATGCAGGTATTACTGCCTGTAGTCATTTGTTTAGTTATTTAAACATCTATAAACAGTGATTTTTGTACACTTGCTGCCAGAATCATTTTGATGGCAATTTGCAAAACAACTGTTTACAGACTGACCATAGTTTTACCTCATATTTTCAAACTAGCCCTCATAGATTTTTGGATTTTGTGGTAAATCGTCAATAATGCTGCATTTGAGTCCTATATACTTGTTATAAATCCACATTGTTTCAAAACTCATGTTATATTAACTTTTTAAGAGAATTAAAGAAATATTTAAAAAACGTTCCTGATTTTGTCCCTTACTTTTCAGCTCTTATTCCTGTCAGAAAAGTAGGGCCACACATTATTGGCTCTAGACTCTATCTGCTCCGCACAGAGCCTGTTTTTGCATTTTAACAAAAACTGAGTATACTGCTTTGAGACAGCTTCAGAATGACCAGTTCATACAAATACATCCAGCAGTTAAAGGAGGAACTGATAAAAATATTGGTCTTAACGGTGTGGTGCCTTTAAAATCTTTACTAAAAGCAAGGAGCTTAACATCATTGAGTTTTAAATGACTGATTAAAATATTTGTTATACACTCTACCTGCTACAGAATGAAATTGCTGCACATCAAGCTTGAAAAGACTCTAATCTTCTTAACCTAGTTTGCCCTAGAGAAGTCTCTAAAGATTGTTTCATTTGCTGATGGGTGTTACTACTAGGCCTGACTGATTTGCAGTCAGATTTAACCAAGGATCAGATGACTTGGTATGGTCTGCATGTAGGAGCTAGGTTGGCATCTATCAAGTCAAGGAAATTAGACAGCTTACTGGGTTGCTTTACAATTTGCTCCAGCAGATAGGTACTATGCTTTATACTAATTATAGACACTTAGAGCCAGCTGGCAGAACAAATATAGAGAAGTCAAAAGTAGGGAGCAGACATCTGAGGTGCAACATGAGGATGGAATTCTTTATAGTGTGAAATGAAGTTGTGTTAAATGTCTTTTTTGATGATACAGAATTAAAATCTTGAGGGAATTCAGGGATGCATTAGTGGTGCTGTCTAGCAGTGACTGGTTTATGACGCAGATGTAGTGGCAATGTTTGATCTTGCTGCATTGGGCAGAAATTTTCGTTCTGAGTCAGAAAATGGGAGGCAAAGGCTAACTGACCTACTCTCATCTGGCTGACTCATGCTGGTGGGGAATGATGGGTTGATAGTAATTTTGTTCCTTGGCAGGAACAAATGGGCTATATACCTCTCACCTTACTTAGGAATGCATGGCCTCAACACCTGCCTAATGAATTAGTCTGCTGGCAGCAGGGCCCATCAAAAGTGGAGTGGGGCACTTCATGAGGAAAGGGAAGATGATTATGCTGTTGGTACAAAGGTTTCAATATTTATCTAATCGGTATTGAAATCTCCAGACTACAAGGGCAAACTGATCTTTATCTGCTGTCGTAGTGTTTCACTTCTGTCCAAAATAATTTTAGTTTGTTTGACTTGCATTTATAAAACTGACGTAAGGTTAACACTGAGGTAAGACTTTTTTCTTCACACGTGTGTGTGATGATGTTGCAGGACTTTTTTATATAGCTATAAAAATATGCATTTGTCTCTTCAAATAGCTTTCCTTCATAAAAGCTTATGACAGTAGAATTATTCCATAGTTAACCATTTGCAATAATATCTGAATGTTATGAATGATCCCTACATAAAAACATAATATTAACATATGTGGAAAGGCAATGTGATAGCTGTGATGACAATAATGTAAACAAAATAATGTAGAGAGTTATGAAATGTCTCTGCTTGTGGAAACTGGTCTTGCTACTAAGAAAATTAAACCTATAATGAAAAATGTCAGAACTGTTAAAGTTGTAGCCTTGTTTCCCAATGCTGTGTTAGACTACAGTAATGGTGTGGTCTGTATGGAGCAAGGCTATGAGAGACAGTCCATGGATAAAGAAAAAAAGTTTTGAATTTGATATTGAAACCTGCTTGGTTGACAATTCTTATTCTGTGTATGTGTAAGCTGTATGCCTTAGATGGCATCAATCATATCCAAATAGGGACTCTTATGGAATGCAATCTGCTACTTTTCAGGGAAAACATTTTTTTTTTCATTGTTGCTGTTCCTTTGCTGGCTAGATCTTAAACAAAACTGGAAATATTTTAATGATCCTTTTGCTTCTTTTAATGTAATGTATGGAATACCCCCTCACACACATACACACACACGCACAAACCATAAATTGCATTAAGCTTGCCTGTTAATGTTAGGTTTTCAATAAATGTAAAGCGTGTTGCAAGCAGACGGAATCACACATACCCATCCAACAGTACCTAGTGTCTGACCTGCAAACTGATTGAATTAGTTTCTGTTATTTGGTTTATCATGCCCACAGATCATTGGTTTTGCGATGCACACACACTGTGTTACTGCAGTGAACACATCCATTTACACAGGATGCAGCATGAACTTCAGACTGAAGACAGTAATTCACCAGTTCCTTCACAACCCTTGTTACGACATCTTCAATCCTTAGACATTATTTATTTATTCTTATGAATGTGTTTATCCTTATGCATTAACATATGTAAAGTTAAGTGAATGAAGTTATTTGACTCAACATGAGGAAAGTGATGATGACCCCTTCATTCTAATGATATGTTTAAGAGGGTAGGCATTTTTATACCTTTTTTTTGCTATGGTTCTGTACTTATAGAATAATTCATAATTAATTGTGCTCTAATTTCTTTTGCATGCCTGTCTCACTCTTTTCTGATGCACATCTTCAGTATAATCACTTTACCTTACAGCTGAATGGTACACATGCTTGCCTATATATTTATCCTTTGATGTCTATGCCATGCACTCAGAGAGTAGCGTGGGTGAGGCAAAGGGAGGCAGCTGACTATAGCACAAGTTGTCAGCATGATCAGTAGTTGCCATTGGGACTTTATCACATTACTCACATTCAAAAATAATTGTCTATATTGTAAATGCTAAATGTCTAAAGCTTTAAAGCTCTTAGTGGGTGATACGCCCACTGTAGCAAATATTTTGCTATAATCTACATTTGTATTTGTAGCAAACAATTTGCTACAGTGTAAAGTAAAAAGGTTTTGTTTTTATTTTTTTTTTGCTCCACAGTGTAACAGCTGAGGAGTACAGATCTGTGAACAGCACACAGTGCTACGCTATAGCTCTGCAATAGTGTGCATAATATTAATTGTATGACATCCCCGTGAAAAGATTCTCTGGTCTGAGTAGACATAACTAATAATCAAAGTTTAAGCATGCAAGCAAATCTTACATTAACAAATATATAACAAGCTTTGTATTATTGTTTAATGTAGTATAAACAAGCACACAATGACCAAATACCTGTGCATGGATAATGAGCTTTTCTAAGCATGAGAGGTTGGAGGTTGACATAATGCTTAAGATGTTTACCTCAGGCAGAGGGTAGAGGGTTTGATTCTCACCTTTAGGGAAATTGGCTAGATTCAAAATGGCTTCCAAGGGCAGTTTGCCTAGTACTTATGTATGAAAATCCATGGTTGTTCTCAAAATAACTGTGACGACCATGCCCTGGCCCAGCAATCAAGGAGCCTCAATCCTCACCACTAACACCAGGGAGGTCATCTTATAGAAGAGCAAAGGATAACCAATACACACAGTAAAGTACAATTTCCCTTAAGTGCACACAGAGATCACAGTCAGTCTGGGGATGGTTGCTCCCTTGCTCTCCAGGTCCCCAATAAGACTCCCTACTGGCACAGCTATAGGGTCCAGATCTCAGCTTAGCTGGCAAGCTAACCTCCAGTACTCTCTCTGTCCAACCAGTGCTTCGTGTCCCTGCCCAGGTGGCTGAAACACCACACACACACTTTGAGAAGAGGTTATACAACCACGCAGACCCTCCTGGGAAAAAGGCTGGCACAGGTTCTCCAGCTGTGTCCCTTTACCCAGGCTATACAGTAGTAATTACTGCCACCACCAGCTAATAAATATCAGCTACTCAAAGGCCCTTAAAGGAATGTCCAATTATTACTGTACAATATTATTATCCAATTGTTGTATGACTAACAGTCAAGGCTTACTTTAGAGTGACCTATTACAATAACCTCTATAAATATACAATGTACTCTAGAGCTTATCTCTACACAAAGCAGCCACAGGTAGAAGGTATTAAAAATATTTAATAATAAATAATTAAAACGCAAGACAAAACTACTACACCACAGTGATATCAAAGAGTTCAGAGATCACACAGAAACTTAAACTAATACAGTAGGACAGGTCTGATTTTAAAGAAAAATACTTAATTAATCTTTACTAGCTTTAACTATTCCTACAAGAAATCACAGTGCTAAAACTTACATGTGAGCATAAGCAGAGTGCTGATAAGTTGGATATCAAGATCAAAATGCTTCCAATCTCTTGTGAGAAATAGTATTTAAAACATTACTAAAAACATGTCTTTAAGGCCCGCCTAAATTACATCATTTTTGACACTTAGGTTTTCACAGTATTCATATTGCATCATCTTAACACCTGGTCTGAGTTCTCAGGCCAGAAACTGCATTATTTAGCAATCTAACACCTGCTCAGAACTTACAACAATACAAGGCATTTCACATGTATATTCTAACAGATACTAGAGCAATAAAGCACCTTCTACATCTAAATTCTGGTCATAAACCTTAGCCTTAAAACAATGGGCATGGAACCTTCATCCAGCTGCACTGGAACCCTCTTGTAAAACATTAAAGAGATTCATAAGATCTTTTCAACTTAAAGCGACACATTTGAAATACATGGCTTGGTTTTCCTTACAACAGGTAGCAATGTTGCAACAATCTTGAAGTTTACATTTTACAGCATTATCTTACATTTAAAAACACAAGCCTGTATTTTACATTTATTTATACAGTTGATAGAATTGTGTATCAAATTCTATTTGACTAGGCTGGCAGCCTTCGCCCATCTCTCCCCAATCGTCACAATAGCATCAAACAAAAATATTATCAGAATGTGAGGGACAGTCCTTGGGATTCAGAAAGGCAGTGTGTAAAGCAAATAGGCTTATCTCAAAAGGTTTCCATATTGCTGATTCTCAGACTCCTCTACCTCTGAAGTTTTCTCCTCGTGGGGGCCTTAGCGCAGAGACTGACCTGGTGGACAAATCTGGATGCTAATATTTCAGTCTTGGGATGTGGCTAATGCTAATTAGCTACTTGGTTTGACTGGGAATGTTCACAAATCAAAATTTGCTTGCACAAGGCATTCAGAGAATTGCTTCAATGAGTACAATTTTTTTCTAGGAAGATAAACTGCATGCTGTCAGGAGACCGTAGTCACCACATTCAGCATTAAGTGAGTGTCTGCTGTGCAGTTAAGTCCAGTGAAGCCATAAAGATTGTTAGTTTGTGTGTGGGCATGCATGTCTGTAGGTTGCGCAAATGAGGCTGTGCATGTCTATGCATATGTGGATGTGTATATGTGTGTCTGCCTGTATGGTCACACAAGGGGGCTTAGGTAGAGAATTGCAAATCTGAAAGAGTATGCCTGGGTGGTTGCATTTATGACAGTTAGGAGAAGCTAAGACTGGCTGGTTATATTGGTGTTTGTCTGTGTACTTGCAGTACAGGTTAATCATGATTCATGATTCTGGATGCATGTGTATTGGAGGGTGTTTGCAGGTGGATGGATGCTTCTGTGATTGTGCATGATTGGGGGTGCATGACTGCTGATGAATGGATATATGTATATATGTGTGTGTGTGTGTGTGTGTGTGCATGTGTGCCTATGTCCCTGCATACAGGGGTGTGGCATTGCTAATGTGATGTATGGGGTTCTAGGAAGAGCACTAGCAATGCAGCACTAATGACGTCTTACTCAGGACAGCTCGACCATGTCTCAGAGTCAGACTTTCTCTTACTCATGCTAACTGACCAACCCGCAACTGGGTCATTAGCACAGCTGGAATGAAATTCTGTGAATCCCAAGGAGGACAAGGTAAACATAGAGAGATTTTATACCTCAATAGTGTACCATTTATGAGGTCAGTGTTGAGAGTATACTTTATTTAACGTCTGGTACACCTTAAGAAACTATAGCGTAAATGTAGGATTCTAATTACATAGTTAAAATAGATAGACAAGAGCAGTCTCTTTGCAAAGTGGGAAAGTTTATATTCATTGCTCTAAGATCAATAGTCGATTGCTCTTATGATGTCGAATTTTTAAATTTATTTGTTTATTTTTTTACGAAAAACATAATTTCTGTCTAAAAATAGACTTAAGAATGAAGTCATGTGAGTGGTCAAACATTAGAACTGTATTTTTCAGTATAACATATTATGCATGCTGATAATCATATGAATTGATAGCCACAGTTCATTCACCTGTAACAGTTTGCTTAATACTTTTAAGTAAGCATGTAAATCTTCTGCATAGCAAATTCATCTTGCTTACAGCAGACAGGCTAACAATAAAAAAAGATTTGTACCTCAAAGATGGCTGTTATAAATATAAAAAATATTTTAATGTGAAAAAGTATGTTTTTATTTCACAGTGATAAATGTTTGGCATAATTATTATGCATCAAAACAAGAACAAAGTACTATCTGAATAAAATGAGGTAGCACCTGGGCATGTTATAGAATAACTTTTGTATATGTGCATCTATCTTTCTGATCCCTGCATTCTTCATCCCAGTCTATGCACTCTGAATTATCTTTTATATGTTGTCTTTACCATCTGTTGAATTTCTGCTGAATGATTTATGGCTGTCTAGTACATTTTGTATTCTGTTTTATGCTTTATTCTTCCCAGTTATATGCAGCATGACAGACATATATTTACCTGTACATTCATAGATCAACCTCAAGTCTATATCTCATCACAGCAATGTACCCACACTTTATAAGTGTCTATGGACACTTTTAGCTGAGTCTGTCAAGCCCACATGTCCTCCTTGTGTATGTATGTGTTTTTACAAAATGTTTTCATTCCTCATCACATCCTAAAGACATACTCTAGGTGAATAAGCTGTCCTTCAAATTTCTTGTAGGCATGCATGCTGAGTGTGAGTTAGTCAGTGTGAATGCCTTGCAACAGAATGGCATCCCATCTGGGATTAGCTCATCTAACTTGAACCCATCAAGAGTTATTATGCGATGTGGGACCCCCTCAGCCATAAATCGGATGAAGCAAACAATCAAAGAATAAGTGGAATGTATTCATAGCACTATTAGATTTCTGTAGGTCTCTCTCTCTCTCTTTTCATAATGATAATTCAGAAATATATAGATTCATAGGTTGGTACTAGGCTATCAGCCCTAGTACCTATGTAAGCCTAGCCAATAAGGTTACCTGGCTTACGCCACCCATGGATGCTAATTACCTGCGCCTCTGTCTAACAGGGCTACCGAAGTGATTCCAGGGGTGAATTTCCTATTACCCATCCACTCATCAAGATTTTTTTTGAAGAGTGCTAGTGACAAACTCTGCTTGACATAGATAGGTAGCTTGTTCCAGAGTATGGGACAGGACTCTATCCCTCCAGCATGTTCTGTTAATTGTGGTAATGAGGTTTAGGTGTCTAGAACATGTGGCTCTGAGGGATTTGGATTTATTTAACATGTCCAGCAGCTCAGAGTTTGACATAGCTTTGTATGTTAGGCAGAGATCACCTCGGAGTAGGGGATATGCTACGGAGTAAAGCCAGAGTTTTTTGAGGCGGTCAGCCTAGGGTAACTGTTTGAGTCTCATAATCCTCTTCATGAGGTATTTTTGTAGCCTTTCCAGCTGCTGCAGATGCCTTGTAAGGTACATTCCAAATGGGGCGTTGTACTCTATAATGGGTCTGATGAGGGCAAAGTAGAGGGGAACAATGACTTCTTTTTTCCTGGATGAGAACCCTTTCATGGTGAGGTGTGACATGTAGAAGGATTTCCTGACTACTGTGGTAATGTGATTATCAAAGGAGTGGCTACTGTCCACTAGAGTCCTGAGGTCTCTTATCACGCCTTCAGCATTAAGTGGGCTGCCACCTATGTGGTAGTCCATGGGTACAGTTTTTTTCCAAAGGGGATGACAATGCATTTTTTGGCATTGAGCTTGAGGCCGTGGCTCTGACACCAGGCATCAGTCTCAGTGAGGCCCTTTTGCAGGATGTCCACATTGCTTGTGGACTCAACTATGGCACCCTTGTCAGCCAGCAGCCCTCTGTGTTGGCCTGTACTTCAGAAAAGTAGATCCCAAACAGGAGGGGACCCAAGACTGAACCCTGTGGTACTCCACTTGTCACAAGTTTGGAGTCATATTTGAAGTCTGGAATTTTTACAGCATGGGTTCTCTCTGTGAGCCAGATGGTGACCCATCTTATGATGTACAGATTTATACCCAGCTTGATGAGTTTATCTATGATACCAGAATGGGGGATGGTGCTGAAACCCTTAGGTAGGTTGAGATAGGCTGTGTGGACTGCCTTACCCTCGTCCACTGCTTTGATGACTGTTTCAAAGAAGTCGATCAGGTTCAGGAGACATGATCTGCCCTTCACAATTCTGAACTGGGTGGGGTTCAGAGTTTGGAGATTACCAATATCCTTGTTTATGAGTTCCATGATAATACGCTCCATGGCCTTGCAGACCAGGTTCATCAGGCTAATAAGGCAATAGTTCCTGGGGTCCATGGTGGCTCACGCTCTGTGGAGTGGTACAACTGTTGCCGTGTGCCATTCAGTGGGTAAAAAGCCTGTCGAGAGGCTATGACTGAACATGGTGTTTAGGTGGGGGGCTAATTCATTCTGAAGTTCGTGTAGAACGCAGCCAGGGATATTGTCCGGTCCTATGGATGCTGTGTTATTGGCTTTTGATAGCACAGTTGTCACCTGTTCAGTTTTGATTGCAGGGACACTGCATTCTTCTGGTATGGATATGGGCCCTTTAGAAGGTGGGGGGTAAAGTTGGCACTGAACCTATAAGCCAGGAAGCTGGTGATATCAGTTGGTTCTGTAAATTTTGTGCCATTGTGCTGTAACTCAGAGCAGATCTGGGTGTTGCCATTGAGATTCTTAACATAGCTGTAGAATGTTTTGTGGTTGTCCTTAGAGACAGTGGCAATCTTATTTTCACAGTTTGCTTTGGAGGATTTTATGAGAGATTTCAGCTTCTTGCTGAGGCTGACCAGGGAGTGCCTCCATTCATGGAATTTTATTCTCTTTTGCAACAGTTTCTTCCTTCTGTTGTAGAGTTTGTTAATAGCAGGGGACCACCAGATTGGTTTCCTTTTTTAGAAGACTGCGTCTTGGCTCTATTAAGGATAGCATGATGCATGCACCCATGTAGGTGCTTATAGAGTGCATTTGTATAAGATTTGGCAGTGGTAACTGTATTGTCCAACTGCATGGGTGTTGTGAAATTGGCCACTTTTGCCTTAAGAAGCATGAAGTTGGCTTTGGAGAAGTTTTTTACTGTGGATTCCTAAGTGTGGGGGGAGTGGTATGTGGATATCTAGGGTGATTAGTTTATGGTCAGATCTGACCAACAAGGAGTTAACTTCAGGTGTAGAGCACCTGTCACTCATGTTGGTAATTACTAGGTCTAGGATATTATTGTCCCTGGAAGGGGTGTGGACATGTTGATCCAGGGCATTGGAGTTTATGAATTCTAAGAATTCTAGGAAGCATTGAGGAAAGGAGTTGGTACAAGAGTAGTTTTCCCAGTTAATGGTAAGGTAGTTGAAATCTCCCAATATTGGGATGTTAGGTTGGACCCTGATATTTTCTATTATATCAAGAAAAGAGGAGTGGGAATCCTGGGGCATGGTGGGGGATCTGTAGCAAGCTACAATATGGATTGCAGTTTTGCCCAGAGTTAGTTGCACTTGGATAATTTCGGATGAATTATGTTGGGCAACTAGCCTGGAGGTGTGGTTGTCCTTAATGAATATGGACACACATCTGCCCTTGGTGTTCCAGTCCTGGTTTGATGGCCAAAAGCTATGGTATGAGTTATATCCTGGTAATGCAGGGATGCTCTTTGGAGCCTTGAACCAGGTTTCAGTCACTGCACAGATATTGATATTCTTCATTTTAAGGAGTGCCTCGAGTGAGTGCATTTTGAGGTTTAGACTTCTAGCGTTGAGTAGCATTACTCTCAGTTTTGCTTGCCTGTATCAATTACAGTGGTGGTTTTGTTTTTTGAGCTTTGCCTAAAAAAGGCACTATAGGGGCAGAAAGAGCCTTAGCCAGTATCCGGAATCATAGGGGCAACAGGTGCAGGCCATCTCTGGCAAAGCATCATGGCCTGTCAACTATGTCATCCTAGGCAGACAAATACTGGATCCCCTTTGAATGACACCAGAAGTTTAGCCAATTGTTGAAGTAAATCATTTTGCCCTAGTATTGCAGTATCATTCTGGGCAAAGGTAAGATGCTACTCAGGGCTAGGGTCATACCTGCCTGGATTACAAGATCAGAAATTTTCTCCATATCTCACACCAACATGGACAATGACTGAGTCATATTTGTATTTGTTGTGGAGTGACCTGAGTGCATGGGTTATGTGGTGGATCCTGGCACCCAACAGGCAGCTAACAGTAACCTTCACCTTGTCTATTCTGGTGAGTGGAACATCAGTGTGCCTGACTAAAGGGTCACCTATGACCAATGTATTAGGTACGTAGTTTTGCCTTATGGCAGTTGAGTGGCACACTAAGTCTGTGTGTTATGTGTCTTTTGGGTTGTCATAAGGGCTGGAGGTTGCAACAAGGAGTTAACTTCAGGTGTAGAGCACCTGTCACTCATGTTGGTAATTACTAGGTCTAGGATATTATTGTCCCTGGAAGGGGTGTGGACATGTTGATCCAGGGCATTGGAGTTTATGAATTCTAAGAATTCTAGGAAGCATTGAGGAAAGGAGTTGGTACAAGAGTAGTTTTCCCAGTTAATGGTAAGGTAGTTGAAATCTCCCAATATTGGGATGTTAGGTTGGACCCTGATATTTTCTATTATATCAAGAAAAGAGGAGTGGGAATCCTGGGGCATGGTGGGGGATCTGTAGCAAGCTACAATATGGATTGCAGTTTTGCCCAGAGTTAGTTGCACTTGGATAATTTCGGATGAATTATGTTGGGCAACTAGCCTGGAGGTGTGGTTGTCCTTAATGAATATGGACACACATCTGCCCTTGGTGTTCCAGTCCTGGTTTGATGGCCAAAAGCTATGGTATGAGTTATATCCTGGTAATGCAGGGATGCTCTTTGGAGCCTTGAACCAGGTTTCAGTCACTGCACAGATATTGATATTCTTCATTTTAAGGAGTGCCTCGAGTGAGTGCATTTTGAGGTTTAGACTTCTAGCGTTGAGTAGCATTACTCTCAGTTTTTGCTTGCCTGTATCAATTACAGTGGTGGTTTTGTTTTTTGAGCTTTGCCTAAAAAAGGCACTATAGGGGCAGAAAGAGCCTTAGCCAGTATCCGGAATCATAGGGGCAACAGGTGCAGGCCATCTCTGGCAAAGCATCATGGCCTGTCAACTATGTCATCCTAGGCAGACAAATACTGGATCCCCTTTGAATGACACCAGAAGTTTAGCCAATTGTTGAAGTAAATCATTTTGCCCTAGTATTGCAGTATCATTCTGGGCAAAGGTAAGATGCTACTCAGGGCTAGGGTCATACCTGCCTGGATTACAAGATCAGAAATTTTCTCCATATCTCACACCAACATGGACAATGACTGAGTCATATTTGTATTTGTTGTGGAGTGACCTGAGTGCATGGGTTATGTGGTGGATCCTGGCACCCAACAGGCAGCTAACAGTAACCTTTGCCTTGTCTATTCTGGTGAGTGGAACATCAGTGTGCCTGACTAAAGGGTCACCTATGACCAATGTATTAGGTACGTAGTTTTGCCTTATGGCAGTTGAGTGGCACACTAAGTCTGTGTGTTATGTGTCTTTTGGGTTGTCATAAGGGCTGGAGGTTGCTTGCATTTCTGCTTTGGAGGTCTCTGTTGTTTGGGTGGATTCTTATTGAGAGCCTCCAAGAATGATCTTGTGTATCTATGGTTAGGCAAAGGATTTTGGTTATATATTATGAGATATGAGTGTGTGCATACTCTGACAATAGCTTTAAAATTAGTACTTGTCACAATATCTTATATGAAGTATGAATGCTGGGCAGTGTTTTTTTTTTTTTTTAAGTATAAAATACATTTTTTCCAAGTTGGTGGCTTCAAAGGTATGACAAGTGGAAAGGTCAATGCTGTTGTTGAGAGTTAGGGAAATCAGGCATGATTGGTACATTAACCACTGTGTCATGATGATATGATAACTGTGTTTCTGAATGGAGAAGAAGTGACCTGTAATCAGAATAGTAACTAACTTTTCAGCTCCTTCACTAAATAAACTTATTACAATTTATGTCTACACAAGTACTTCAAGTGAAACATGACTCAGAAAAGCCAGATAAAAATGCATGGATACTTTTACTTAATAGTAAGCTATCATTACTTGTCAATCAAAGTGTCCATCTATTTTAAATATCCATTTTATCTGGTTTATGGTAGTGGAGATGGAGGTATGGAATCTCTTCAAGCAAATCAGTCATATGTGAGATGCTGGCACTCAAAGGTCCACAACTACATCTACACCTAATGATAATTTAGCACTAGCAGTCCATATTACATGACATATACACTCTGCACCTAAAGTCACATGTACACCTATGGATAATTTAACATTTCCAATCAATATGACTGATTGTACGGATACTGCACCCCCCATTCTTATGTACACCTAGGGATAATTTATCATTGCCAGTCAGCCTACTGCTGTGTGTTTGTAATGTGTAAGTAGAACATACACTTTGTCAAAAAAAAACACTGTACTATGAGGAGAAAATGAAAACTCCATAAGGAGAGTACCAGAACTGAGAATTCTAGCAGCAGACCAGTGCTCTGGTTAATTTGAGTGACGAGCTGGACCACAGGAAATAGGTGCAGTTTTGCACTAAGAGCTTATTAGCCCGAAATGGGGAGCACCTTTTATTTAATCATTTACATGTATTAAAGAAATAGCTAGCCCTACCTGAGACAGAAAGCCATTTGGCCTTTTGAATGAAAATGTACCAATGCTCCTTAGAATAAATGAAAATGTAGTGATGTTCCTTAGAACTGGCTAAATTAACACTTCTAAAAATCAGTTTTTAGTGATTTGAAGTAATGTAAGATTGTTACCTAACAATTGTGGACTTTCCAGCAGTACAAACTCATCTATATGTAAAATAAATAAAATAAATAAAAAATAAAATATATATTTCTAGCTGAGAAAAAAGCAGTAGACTATTGCAAAGGGGAAAAAGTATTCCCTGTTCATAATCCATGCTTACAAGCCCTAATGGTCTTCTGTTTAAAAATGTTGCATCTTACTATCACATCTGTAGAATGTCTAGAGTTGTTATCTAAGCAAATTGTTCTTATGATACTTATTTTTAATCAATAATCTGTGACTGTCTGTGGGTAAGTCAGGATTTACTGATGGTTGGTATGATTTGATTAAACAAAGTCAGTCAGGGGTGAATCCTGCCTTACCCACACTCAGAAGTGGATTATCGCTATTATAAAATGACATTATTTAAGAAAAAAATGCTTACCTTTTCTAAATAAAGTCTTTGTATAAAATCACTTTAGTGATCTTTCATCATCTCAGTCTCAGGCATTTAACCCATGTGCTGTACATTCAGTAAGCCTAATGTAGTGAAGAGTTTGTTGTGGTGCCTTCAATGTTAAAGCGTTGAGTTGTCTACTGCGCATAATCTATGAGTTTGTTTCCTTTTTTATTTTTTTGAGAAGTACTGAGCAGTTTGAAAAAGTAGCTTCTATGCAGTCTGCATGTCTTGTGTATTTAATTGTAAAGTTGTAAGAACACTTCCAGTATTGAGAGCCCTGAGGTTCTTTCATTGCAGACTGCAGTATGAAACATACCTTTCAACTGTCCAGATTTTCATGGCCTGCCAGTATTTCTGGTGTGTTCTTCATAAAATGGTGGTTTTCTGGCAAATAATTGAGGATTAAAGTAAACAGTGGCATACATTTGAGTTTCAGATTTTATATCCTTGAGAAAAATGCTATATAATGCAAAATTAGTTACTGGAGTCACTACGTTTATAAGATAATATTTAAAATTTGTTTTTGATTTTGGGCTTTTGCAACCCCATAATGTTTGGCTTTATCAAGTTTTGTTGTGCTTAGAGATAGAGAGGATTATAATGTGGAGAGGTGTTTTTAATAGTTTAAATTCTCTGTTTAACTGCACAGACAAAATGACTTGCACCTGGACCTTCTTGCAATGATTGGTTTGTTCAATCAGCATTCACATTTTTGAATAGTTAAGTACTTTTATTGTATAATTCTTTTCAGACTCATTAAGCAATCACTTGTGGGGGGGGTACTGTTTCGTGAGCCCCACCTAGTAAAACAAATCCTAGCTTATTTAATGTACTTATTTGTTAGTCAGACCTGCTAAGCAGTCACTGGGGAAACACACCCCTTGGGCTCAATAAATATTAAAATATTTCTGACTTTTTGTTACTGATGATCGCTTGTCTGTGATAAAAAAGGCTTATTGCTTTGGAACACTACCTGGGTTTCATGATTTTTGGAAATTATTGTGACTGTGCTCATCAACGAAGTTTTAAGACCACTAGTTTCTCTGTTTTTTATTTAATAATATATGAACAAAGACAAAGTACAATAGTTGCAATAAAAAAGAAATACACAAAATATATATTTAAAATAAATAATAGAGACAATGTAAAAATTCAATTAACATTATAATTTCTGAAATAATACAATAGGCATCAGGGAAAGGTTAATGATTTAAGGAATTAAAAAACTTTAAAATATGGATTACTAGGAGAGCAAGGGAAAAAAGGCATATTAAATCAAATTAGTCTGGAAACAATTAAAATAGGGTGTTACCAAAGAAATACTCACAAAACAGGGAACCCCCACTTATGTCTAGGGTAATGCACCAGTTTTGTAAGTGTTTTAAAGTATAGTAATGAAGACCCTCATACCCATTGGTTTACCAGGTAGGCCCACTGGACACAGTCCTTTTTCAGGGGTGACATTATTTTACCCTCAGACTGTTGGGTTAATGGAACACTTGGCTAAAGAAGGCCATACAGCAAGATGATAAAAGCTGTGATCAGTAGCTTCCCTACATCATTTCTGATGTATTACAAGTGTCCCAAATTTCAACAAAATTTACCTGACTTGAGTTGCTATATAGGACACATCCTTAAGGCTTACTTGATGTAGCAAAAAGGATCCAGGAGAGAGACAAATGTAATAGCACACTTCACAAATTTATAAGACAGGTCAAAATTGTAGCAGTAGCTGAGGAGCACATGCCGAGGGCACAAGTAATGAAACAAAGACACACAACTAGAATTTCAGACAGATCTTTTTTTAAACAGGAGATGATTTATTGGTCTTAATCTCATCTGCTGAAAATATATTCATAGCAAAATGGCAAGGACTGTTTACGTGAACTATGAAAATAAGCCTACATGTTTGCAATTGCTAATGTTTAAAGCCATTGATGGAACTTGAAGTTTCTATAGTCTGTCTG
This sequence comes from Protopterus annectens, assembly GCF_019279795.1. Classification (NCBI taxonomy): domain Eukaryota; kingdom Metazoa; phylum Chordata; order Ceratodontiformes; family Protopteridae; genus Protopterus; species Protopterus annectens. The sequence goes on along the minus strand of NC_056736.1, from coordinate 729,668,480 downwards.
TCAGCTGACATATGTACTATTAGCAGTGCATCAGTGAATTTATTTTTATTTATTTGTTCTTTTTTGACAGGGCTAGTCCCACTAGACAAGAGGCCTTTTCTCATGTGAGTCCAAATGACACATTTATACCCCTAGGGGAGATTTGGTGATGGCATCTGGAAGCTTCCCCTACCCTTTTTGATAGGTGACGTGGGATCTTTTGCATCCACCTGAGCTACCACCAACTTAGCCAGGTGGTGCCTCGAGTTAACATCTCATCCCAGAAGCCAACTTCTGTCCTTCATGTTGATGTAGATAAAACTTTGCCTTCAGCCCAGAAGCAAGAATTGAAAGAATTCTTACTGGAAAAAATAAGAGATTTCATACCACAAAAATAAAAACCTTGCTACTGGAAAATGTAAACCTACAACTCTGCAGGATACAAGAGTCCAAAGAACAGCTATAAATAAAGATGAGAAAAAATGTTTAAACTGTCTGTTACTGAGGAGCTCAGAAGTAAATAAAGAAGACTGACTGTGTTGGTCATTAAGCCAGATGGCGCCACAAGATTTTGTAATAATATTTGAAAACTGAATGTCATATCCAAATTTGACACTCATCCAATGCATATAGTGTATGACCTCATAGTGAGGTTAGATAAAGCAAGATTTTTGTCCAATAAGTGGTATTCTCATACACTGTTTAAAGGCCCAAGGACAAAGTTTTGAAACCTAACACCATGTACCTAGCTGCATATATCAATGACATACTAATCTAATCAAAAGAATGGGAGTCACAATTATCCAAATACAGACAGCTGGACTCTTTAATACAGGCAGGACTTTGCTAACTCTGGCAAAAGTAAGCTGTGCATGACTGAAGCCAGATGATTACGGTATACAATTAGGAAAGGGGTAGTCAGACTCCAAACACACAAAATAGAAGCTGTCAAAAGCAGATCTGTACCCAGCACAAAATTAGTAGCCAATGTGTCTATCTTAGACTGTCTTTTGACATATTGTAAAAAAAAAGAAAGGTACTTAGCCTGATCAGGCGGACTACAGAAGCTGATGAGGTTTTAAGCATCCAAATGTTCTTTGTGCTATGAGACAGTCTTGGCTCCCCCCTGACTTTATTAAACCTTATGTTATGTACTCCAAAATATCTTAAGTAGGGTTTGGAACTGTGTTATCTCAAGAAGAATCTGGTGAGGAACACTGAGTCTGTTAACGCTAAATATAGTAGAGACAACATACTCTGCCACAGATTGAAAATATTTTTGCATTTGATGGTGTGAGGCTGCCAGCCCAGCTAGCTGGAATTTTGTAAATAATTCTATGTTATTTGTGAATATTGCTATGATTCATTCAGAACTGCATGTTATGTACTGAGCTTCAAGAATGTAACCATAGTGTACCCTACTGGAGAAGAACAGAAATGTATATAAACTATACTAATAGTAGAAGTTGGAACATACAGAGTTAACTTGCAAAACTTCAAAAAAAAATAAGTTGATATTGTTTACAATTGTGCTATAAAAGTTAGTTAATGCAAGGAGACAGGATGTCTAGAGCTGGAAGTTTTTCCTATTGTCTTGAAACTGAAATAATTACTAAGTTTCAGATGTTTTTATTGCTCTGTAACTTCCTAGCAGCTACACATCTGAGAGATAAGTATTTTTCTGACACAGAGATTTTGGTTTCTGTTACCCTGGGAACTAAAGTCAGGTGACAAAGAGTGATGTAATCCAGCTGACCCAGCAGTAATGTTTTGATATTAATTTGGGAACTCTCTCAGAGACTGTGCATTTTGCATTTTTCTTTGGACCTGGAAACATCCATCTTCTGCCTTGCTAATAGTAAGTAACTAGGGAAAACTATTTTTTTAGAGATAGATAGGAAGATAGTAAGATTAGTTTAGATGTTTTCTGTAGTTATTTGAGACTGTCCTGTAATGTTGTTTTAAAATATTTTCTGTGATTCTGAACTCTGTAGTCACTCTGTTGAGTTATTAAGTATTGTATTGTTCTTTTATTATCATTTATTATTAAATATATTTAAACCTTTTAGTTGTGGATGGCTTGTTTAGAGACATTTAAGCTCTTAGAGTACTTGCATATGTATCTGGTGACACTGTATAGGCTACTCCTAAATAGCCTTGGCCTTGGTCACACTTACCATTTGGATAGTAGTAACATTACACAATAGGATTGGTCACCCTTGATAATGGCCTTATAGTAGCTGATAAATAGCTAGTTGGTAGCAATGATAACTACCTTTTAGTCTGGCCAGAAGGGGGCATAGCTAGTAAACTTGTCCAAGCCTTTCCCAGGAGTGTGTGTGTGTGTGTGTGTGTTTGTATATAAATCAAATCTCAAGTGTGTGTGTCAGCTACTTGGGCAGGGAGACGTGAAGCACTAGTTGGACAGAGAGGGTGCTGGAGGTTATGGCTTGGCCACTCAGCTGAGATCTTAACCCTATAGCTGTGCCAGTGGGGAGTCTTATTGGGGATCTGGAGAAAGAGGGAGAAACTAGCCCCAGACTGACTGTGATCTCTGTGTGTTCCTAAAGGAAACTGTACTTTACTGCGTATGTACTTGTCATCCTCCCAATGTGTACATCCCTCACTAGTGCTAGTGGTGAGGACTGAGGCTTCTTGATTACTAGGCCAGTGCAGGGGCATTACAGATGGGTACTAATTACTTTGCAATATTAATTGCCGAGGTGTAACTTTACTTAGTTGCTGGCAATGCACCCCTGTAGAAGTGTAAATGCCAAAATGAAACATTCCTTTCATTTTTATGTCATTTCCTGTCACTGTCAGTGGCTCAACAGGTAGCACTCTTGCCATTAGTGCTGGAAGATTCCCACTCCAGGTGGTTAGATTAATTTTTCAATTGCTGACATTGTGGTGCAGCATGGGAGGATGGGGGTGAGGGGTGGTGTGCAGCTGAGTGTATTGTCCTCCAGAAGAAACATTAAGCTGAGGTCCTATCTGCTTCAGTTGGTGGTCACCTATCAAAAAGAATAGGGGAAGTTTCCTGATGCCCTGGACAAATTTCCTCTACTAGTATAAATATCATCTCCAGCCTTGAAAAGAGGCCCCAATCCCAGTAGCTCTAACCTGGTCAACAAAGGATAAATAAAAAAAAAATCAATAAATTTCACCATCAGACATAGGTCTACAACAGTCATAAGATAGTGGAAGGAAAATCCACATCCCATAATAATTCCTGTTTAGTAATGTATAGGGCCAGGGATTCTATGTAGGGAATGGGATGGTCATTTTAGCAAAGTGATTCTTGATGCATTAAAGATGCTGTTTCATTGTGTTAGAAATGTTGTAGATGCAATGTATATTATGATAAGAATGTAATAGTGGTCTGTATAAAGAAAATACTGTTATAGTAAAACCTGGAGAAGTTAATGAGAATTATCTGAAAAGCTGTGGGTAAAAGAAGGGTTGGAAGCCCACAAAGTTAAAGAGTATTGTCTCACAGAGAGAATGATCTTGAGACCAATAATAAAGACTTTTGGTGGACCTTGCCGAAAAGAAGCTGTAGAAATACCAGAAGAATCATTGGAAGACCCATAGATCTACTCAAAGTGAAACAGGATTATAACTGATTGCAATTTCAAACCTGTGAATTGTAAGGAATATGCTGTTTGTTTTTTGACAGACATTAAGTGGGCTATCAAACTCAAAAATGAGCTGTAAGTAACTAGTGTGCTTGTTTTCGTTCGAGTTAAAAATGAACCATCTTTCAAACTTTTCACTGCAGAAAAGTCTGCACTTCAGATAAAAAAGTTGTCTCTAGTATAATACACATTTTCCATTAGGCCTCAGTGCCGAGTATTTACTGGATTTTTTAAACTTATTTATGTGATGTAATAACTGATTAATTCTTTCCAGCCAAACTCTTACAAGATGTGTATTATAGTATCTCAACATTCTGAAAGGCATGTTTCATGTCTTCACCTGTATTACGCAAATTGTAACCTCTGGCTATATATGTAAAAATCTGATGTAGATGCATGGATGAGCATTGCTTTGGGGAGTTGCCCAACTTTTTTTGTAGCTTGCTAGTTATTACTGGAAGTGGACAAAGAGATATATTAGTCAGAAATCTGCTGGTGCTTCTTAGGTGACATGATAATTTCATGAGCAGGGGTTAGCGCACATTATTAATGGGTGACACAGATTCACTAGCTTTACTTATATACAAAAGCAGAACAATTAAAGAAATGGAATGCAAGAGATCTATGTACACACAAACACACATGGATCTATCTATTTATGGTGTTATGTCAACACAAGGTGGCAGTGACTAAGGGTATTGACCAAACAATGTTTTGGAGTATAGTTGACTAAAATACTGACCCTAGCCCCTATTTAAAACATATGAAAATGACTTATTAGTAAGGAGGTAGCACTATTTTTCTCTGCTTTTAAATTCAATATTTTTAATTGCATTGCCTTTATTCAATATGAAATCCTGCTTAGTTACATTTTTTTCTTTTATTAATAATTTTATTAAAAAGTACATCTTTTGTGAGGAAAATTGTAAATATGCTTTTAAATGTGTTCTTAAACTATTATAATCATTCATCAGATAAATGGTTGTTTTAGATATACTAATAAGCCAAAAACTGCCAGTTTCTGCTGCATAAAAGGCAGTTGCCTGGGATGAACAGATAAGTTGGTTCTTCTACTGGGAAAATCATCATGGCTAGAGCAGGGACTGTGCAGAGATTCATGCTTCTGCACTTGAATAGCAGAGTCAGAGCTTATTGTGGATGTCACCTTAAGAAAGATCATATGAGGCGTGTAGCTGTAATGTACAATAAATAGCATGTTTGTTGAAACAACTGTCAGAGACCAAGACTGTGCAAAGAAAAACTGATGAAGCTACCTGTAAAAGCTGTGAACCTTGCATATAAGGTAATACAGGTAGTGTAAATACCAATTAAATTAACTGCAGAAAGTCACATGGGCTATTATTTTTCAGTACATCTATTAAATAAACTTGTGCTTTTGTTTTTTTGTTTGCCTACAGTGTCATTTAAAGTTGACTGCAAATATATATATATGTTTGCAATTGCTAATGTTGATTAGCACAGATATCAAAAGTTTTCTGGAGGTGATGGAATATCAAACATAGATAATGTTGATTTCACATTATAAACAATACAGTGTGGTTGACTGTTTGATCTAGGGGTTTGGCCTTATAGGTTGTATTTTGAAGGTGTGTGTGGGTACATGCAGAAAGTTATTTATTTTTGTGTTTTTCAGGAGAATGTACTACTCGTGCAGTGGTTGAATGTGCACTGGTAGTGTTTTTGTCATATCAACGTGTTTCTCTGTTCTTCATGTTTTTATGACCATGAAGTTATTTAAGCTTGAGTGGCTTACCCTCTGTAAAAAAAGACACTTTATTTTTTTTTTGTTTGTTTTTTTTTTTTGTTAGGCAATTTTACACAGCTGAGATTTTTATGCTGGATTTCTTTTTCTTTCTTTTTTTTTAGGTTTTACAACTTTGCTGCTCATTTAAAGGTTTTGGTATGAAATATTTCAGATTCGGTCTAAACACACACACACACACACACACACACACACACACACACACACACACACACACACACACACACACACACACAGAGTGAGACACACAACACTGCCAGCATTTTTTGCAGGGGGAAAGCTCTCTTGCACCCCCATATCCCTTCTAGTTCATATTTGCCATTTCCAGTTTCATTAACAGTGGTAATGGGACATATTCCCAAACCCTACTGTGCTGAAATCTTGCACAATTCACAGCCATCCCTTTTAAATTGGCAAAACAACCTGCTTGGCAAGTCTTCCATTCAATGCATCAGGGCATGGCAAGAAAATGTGGCCATAGAATGGATGACTTGTTTTTACCAATGAAAAGATCAGGTTGATATGCTCTCTACTTGAGATTATCCTAGAAAATAACCTGTTTAGCTCTGGAGATGTGATGTACCTTCAAAAGACTGGCGTGGCAATGGGCACTCCGTGTGCCAACAGCTATGCCAATCTTGTGTTGGTTCAATGGGAATGTGAATCATTCCTGGAGAAAGAGGAATTTATGAACAACTTAATTTGGTACACTCGTTTTGTTGATGACATGTTTTTTTTCTATGGAAAGGTACGCAAAATTAACTTATTTCATTTATTGAGTATCTGCATGGTACTACCACTTTCTTGAAAATTACCGTAAAATTTTCACAGGAAGAGATAGAATTCCTTGATGTTAAACTAAGGAAATCAGATATTCTAGGGATTCAGACAAGTATTCACAGGAAACCCAAAAGGAAAAATGCTTTGTTACATAAAGACAGCATGCATCCGAAATTTGTATTCAAAAATGTAGTGAAAGGGCAAATCCTTAGGATGATGAGACTACATAATGATGAGTCACAGTTTAAGGCAGCATTAGATAAGCTTAAAGAAGAGTTTTTAGAGAGAGGATATCCTGGTGATATGTATGATAAATATGTAGTTGAAATGAAAAGAGAAAGAAACACTAGAGGTAGACCCTTTTTTTCTGAGGGAGCCGATAATACGCCGCAGGTGAATGGCAGTAATGATGGTAAACTTAGATTCCCCCTTACTTTTAGCAATGACATTAGTATTTTTTGTGAAGTATTTAAAAGAAATTGGAACATCTTGAAAACTATTAGAGACCTGGATGGTTTTATAGAAGATGCGCCTAGTTTTGCTTTTAAAAATAAGAGGTCTCTTAAATGTCAGCTGTGCTATGGCAACAAGAATAATAGACTGAACAATTTATCTGAAAGAAAAGGCACTTATATGTGCAGGAACTGTTCAGCATGCAGGTATATTCATTCATGTACCACATATATCCACCCTGATCTGCACTTTGAATTACAAGCTAGGCAGTATGCTGACTGCAGAACAAAAAATATAGTGTATTTTGCTTTCTGCATAATATGCAATGCTTACTATGTAGGAAAGACTAATCGTATGCTAAACGAACGCATACAGGAGCACTACAGAGATATTTCCAATAAAAAGGAAACAAATGCTCTTTTTAAGCATGTAGAAACTAAGGCAGACAGCATTCCTTTAAATTTATTGTTCTAGAGATTCTGCAGGAAGGAATGAGCGGTGTGGACATAAAAAACAGGATTGAGCTTGCAGAGCAAAGATGGATACTCAGATTGAATGCACATACCTCTCCAGGGATTAATGAGGCAGTGTCCCTAAAACCCTTTTTAAAAGCTAGGACGCTTAAGCATTAATGAGTTATTATCAGACAAATGTATTTTTTTGCTATACTTTTTACTATTTTTTAAATGAAGTTCTTATATGAAGTTTTAGCATGCATAATTGAATAATTGATGTTCTTAATGTTTTAATTGATTATTGAGTGTATAAAAGTAGGTGTATGAAAGGATTTTATTTGAGTCTGATGAAGCGGTCGAGAGGATTGTGAAAGCGCTTACTTTTTGTCTCTACAATTAAAGTGGATTTATATCAGCCGTGGTGACTGGCTCAGCCTGTTTTTCTTTATATCTGATTGTTTTGTGTGAGCCAGTTCTTTATCAGGTTGCCGGTGCTATTTTCTTTGCTGTGTCCATGTGTTAACCTGCAACAGGCATTACCATTTTCAGTCTATCTTGTAAGTTGACCGTAGCAATACATCGGATACCCTTTTTAATAGGTATTTTTGAAGCCTGGGACTGTTTTCTGGCACTCTCTCTCTCTCTTTCTTTGCCTCTCTCCCTCCAAAGCTTTGCATTTTTAATAATAAGGTACACCACAAAAACAGACATTTGGATTTCTACCTTACTTACAGATAACTTCTACCTAGAATCTTATCTTTGTTGAGTGTTCATACTCTGAGACAAATGCATTTAGAATGCTGACCAGGTACTGTTTCCTCCTGTTTAACTAAAATAGTGAAGTCTTTCTTACTGACGAGTTTTGCTTCCTCGGTACTAAAGTGCTGCAAAGAAGTCTCAGTTTGTGTGACTTTCTGTTTTAACTTGACATAAAGTTTAGACTTTAAAAAGGTTGTGGATTTAGGCTAAGACTCTTGGAATAGACTGAATTTTATGATTCCTTCTCTTCAACTTTGCTAGTTACTTTTATTCCCAACTTTTTTTACATTTTCTGGATAAATATTTTAGCATATACTGAAATATCTCTTTAAATGGATTTGGAAATATGTGATCCCTTTTTTTTCTGAATCCTTACGTTTTTGCCTTGGACTTTCAAAAATACCTTGATGTTTTTTGGATCCATGCAGTATATTGTCAGGTAATTGTCTCCCAATTTATAGGCTAGGCAGAGGTGCATCTGTAGTCTTTTTTTTTCATTTGATGGTCCTGGTTTTCACATTTAGAAAGTAGTCACTTAAAATAATTTTCATTTCCTCATTGCCTTCACAAATACTTAAAATGGGAAGATGTTTACCTCATTCTCATATCATGTGCTAAATCTGGAACTACAGTAACAGGATTTGCCACATTTCCAAACACTGTCTGCAGTGAGATACTTATTCCTATCTCAATGAATGCATAGCACTTCAACTGCTTTTTAGTAAGGGTCTTCCTTTTACATACGTCATGCCTTGATAAATGTGACCATGCTACATGAATCTCAGTCTTTGCAGTTTACTGTCTTCCACTAAAACACTGAACATGATTAACTTTGAAAAAGCACATTAACAGTAGGATGCCTCAGACACTATAGCAGGCAGTTTATTGGATTTCATGGGCATAATATGAGCAATAGCATGTTTACTATAGTCAGTGCTTTCATTATTCTGAGAGTGTTACAGTCAGTAGTATCTGACCCCTTTTCCCACATTTAAAGCACAGTACATATAATCTGATACTTTGTTTGTTACCAGACAGATGCTTTACAATAGGGCTAGGCTGCTCAGTTTTAATCAGGATTTCTTGCATAAGAATTTCTCTACCATTATAACAAATTTTTCAACATTCTTAGGATCAGTTTAAAACACTTAATCTCATAAAGAAGCAAACAAAAATCCCTCTAAATGTATCAGTCGTTAACATTTCGGGAATATTACTTTTAGTATGTTTACCTTAAGGATCAAACCACAAACTGAGATGTTAACATTTTGTTAGGAGAAAATGATCAGCTATGTAGTTTGTCAGATTGTTTTCCTCACTAGCTGTGATTAACTGTGCTTTTCTTATTTTTTCATAGTCCTAATATTCTGTTCCTTCCACTTTCATGAAGGTATTTAAAGGCACCCCAGTTAGCTAGACTGAAACTGTAGTCCCATCACTACAGCCCAATATCTCCTGGTGGGCATCCCACTTGAAGGCTATCAACTGTACCTCAAAGTCTTCCACCATGGTTGTTTCATTGGTGAAACTTTCTTTGGTATTCCCATAGTTCTGGCAACCATTACCGTTTCCTTGACTGCAGTAGCAATGGCCTATAGCAGTTCCTTCACAGTTGTCGTCTTGATAAAAGGACAGACAAAAGTGCAGACCCCAAGTACTATTCCAGAACACCACACATAACCGTTTTCCTTTTTGGGCTGAAAACAGTACACATCACGGGAATGCTGTCTTTCAAGCTGGGAAAAATATGCTCACTCATTTTGTTAAATATGCTACATTATGCTTGCTGTACTTACAAATGTGGAATAAAAATATAAAATAGCTAATAGTTAGCACATGTAAATAAAAAATGCATGTTCTTAAAAATCATGTGGAATGACAAAACAACATAAAGAAGTTCATAATACAGTGACATACAAGATTTGAGACTGACATAAAGAAAGCAAGAGGAAATGAGGGCATCCTGCAAAGAGATGGATGGATTATGTGAGAGAAGACCAGTGGCAGTCAGATGTGACTGTAGACAAAGGTATAAGAGTGGCACTGAATCGAGAGAGATGATGACACTTGACACAATATGTAACCCCATGTATAAAATGGGAAAAAGGGGATTATTGATGGTGATGATGATACAAAACAGAGAGATAGTCTGGCTAGGAACATTTCTCTGAACTTTTCAGCAACTCTATTTTTGCTTTCCTTCAGGCAGCAAAGATGTCTGGGTTCCTTCTGGTGACTTCCTCCGGGACTCTCTTTATTTTGTAGTGTTTCACCGAAAGCCCCTGTCATAGGCACAGGCATCTCTACTGAGAAAAGGGTTAACAAGTCCAAACTAGCTGACTTCAGACTTCCTTCGTATATACCACTGGCTGCCTACATTAACCAGCAAACCTTTGGTAACCTATCTTAACTACTACAACAAGGTTCCTGTCTTTCTTAAAAAATAACTCTATTTAAGAACACATGTATTAGTTTTATAATATATATATATATATATATATATATATATAGAGAGAGAGAGAGAGAGAGCATATTATTTACATTTAAACTCTTATATGGTCACAATGCAGTTTGAAAAAAGTAAAATGTAGTCAGTGAGTCATATATGTGTTACTACTCATTAGAATCACAGCATGTTAGTTTATGGATTAATTGAATTGACTAATGTGCCTGTCGACTATTACACTGTCAGTAGTATTGTCACTTTGTTTTGCTTAAGTGACCATGGACTTATCAGCCATGTGTAGGCAAAGCCTTCATACTTGTGGATGCTGTAAATGCTTTTGCTCTATTATTTTGATGTGTGGGAAATAGGTTCTATTGTTGGAGACACTTTCTACTTAAATTTTTGACTGGTAACATGTTTTCCTAGTGAATATAGTTTATCAGCCTGCTAATATTATTCATAGTGATTAATGCTTACAGGTGATCAATACATCTGTAGGATGTGACAAAACAGAAGTATTTTCTTGAAGGCAAGATATAGCATACTAACCCGAATCCTATTCCTACCCCTAATCCTGCTCATTAACTTAAAGAAAATACCCTTTCTTAACACTACCAGTATTCAAGCAAATTTTGCTGAAAGATTATGATCAGTAAGACAGATGATTTGGAAGCTATAAATAAAGTGCATTTCAAAAAACAGATATTTGGATTTCTACCTGAATGTTATGTGGGCAAAAAAAGCAATCCAGGATGATGAGAACCAGGATGCTAATGGCAGGCAAACAGGAAGGCTGTAACATAAATAAAGATGGTATTTGAAACTGGAGTACATGTTCTGGTACTTGTAATAAAGCTGTATGATCAGTATAGTTTGTAAAAAGAGATTAGACGCAGTAATTGTCTTGCGTAAACATAAATATTGTTGTATGGTTTAGTATTTTATCCATAGAGTGATCAATGTAAATTTTAGCTTTAGACACATAATGAGACATTAATAGTCAAACACTAATGAAGAAAGTAAGGCTAATATAATTGAGAGCAAGCTGTCTTCCTAATACCAAACCTTTGTCACTGCTTTCTTTCCCCATATCATAAATATCACAGACAATTCTTTATTCATCTTTGAATATGATTTAGGGTACATTTGGAAACTTTAAGGAGAAACTATGGTATGATACTAGACATTCAATTACTAATACAATTTATATGCAACTTTTTTTTTTAAGCACCAGAGGTGAAATGTGAGAGAATTTGAAATGTGAGAGAATTTCTAAATGTGAAACTGGTAAAATTTAAACACCTGAGGTGAAATGCGATAGAATTTCTAAATGTGAAACGGTAAAAGCAAAGAAAATCAGCATTCTGAATACATTGTTTTAATGGCCAGATATCTGGCATTTTCTTGTCAGCCCAGGACGCACCAGCCACTGAATTTGAAATACAAAGGCAGGGCACAAGGGTAATAAATAATCCCTGGCTTTTTTAATGAATAACCATCACTGCATAGAAAACAACAACAAAAAAAGTGCTGCAGCTATTGTGCTGGCTTGGGTTTTGATTATCATGTTTGACAGACAATAAGTCACAAATGGAAAGCTAACACTTTGTCTTCTCTGCTTGTCATTCTAAAACATAATGTTATAAAGATGCTTTGTACTTAGCAAGGAAGGGACACATTTGTACTGATCTGGGCAGATTTAATAGCTAAGGCGTGCAACTAAATTGACAGAAATAAATCATTATTGTTCTACAGTAAAAGAATAGGACAACATCCCTCTAAAGATACCTTTAAAACTGCACATAATATAAGCTTTACAATAAAGAGAAATAAAAAAATCAAAACTCAGCCACCTATGGGACATGACTCAACATATACTTTACCAGTAGTAATGTGGCCATGAAAAGAAAATAAAAACAGATGCCTTACATAATACATACATTTTTGTATCTGCAGTATGCTGCATAATGTACAATAAGGAAAATACAAATTTTGTAGTTAAAATAACATACAAATATAATAATAAAAATCAGGAAACAATGAGTAGTTCTAGCATTAATAAAAACTGATTTGAAAGAAGAAAAAGGGGAAAATGTACTTGAAAACTTTTTTCAGGATCTGAAAATTTGCTTTCACAGCAACCCAACAGCTGAGGTTACTGCCTTACAACCATGTTCTGGGTTCTTTCCTGACTTCCGGTTATTGTCTGTGTGAAATCTATATATTCTCTTCTGTCTGCTGGATTTTTTTCATGTTTCATCCTACTGTCATGCTAATTGACTGTTTCCTCAAATCTGAAACTGAATGTCTGATTTGCTTTTGCCCTTTTGACTTAGGTTATTTTCATAAGTTTTGTTTAGTGCTCTCCAACAGACTGCTGGGAGCTTCTTGCTTCTGTTTCTTATTATGGTTCCTATCAACATTGTACTTTGCCAGTTGTCACTAATCTTGCCAAGGAGACTGCCGGATCTATGGAGAAAGGATGTGCTAGCCTTCATAATTTAGCTCATGTCTCCTACAATATTACTTTTTTACCATTTTGTAATATGCCTCAACAGTTGAGTCAGTGCATTTCTACTACCATTTATCCTACTATTGATGACCAACAGGTAGTACAACAAGTCCTTGGACATTCTTTGCTCTCCTGGTTTCCAACTGTGTTTGAAAAACTGGTTACAGCTCTGGTATATCTCCATCTGTAAATATGACATAGTGGACCATGCCTGTCTATTCCCACCTTTTGGACTATCTGTTTAGACCACAGACTCACTTGTCACAACTGTGTCACTAGCAACAATGGCTAATTGCCAGGGCTTGTAGTACAAGATCATCCTTTTCTGGCCCATGGAATTGTATCACACCAGGACAAACATAGGTAGATATTCTTTCTGTGCAGTCTACTTTGTGTGCCCAGCTCTCATAATGCCACTGCAGAACCTCAGAATGCTGCTGAATTCTGACTAAGAAAGGTCCACAAAGAGGAGTTCACTCAACTAGTTAACAAATGTGCACAGTTTTCTGGGTCTGTTTTTTTTTTTTTTTTAATATTGCTGTGTTTTTTGTACAGAGGCACTCCTCGCTACAATGTAGTATGTGACGCTGCACAGTAGTTGGTTAATGCTTTTCAATACTCACTCATAGACTGAGTGGACAAACTCTGTGTGTTTGGCCATTGGCTAATGTGGTCATTAAGTATTTCAATGTAGTTTTATTGGTGAAACCTGGGTGTGGCTGCTATCACTTGCTAAACTAGGACTTCAATGCTAAGGTATCGCCTGTATGTTGAGTGCATTAGGTCACTATTAATTTCACTCTGTGCCCCTCAGTGTTATTGCATTGCTAGCAGTTCTGCATGGACTCCTTTTTGCTATAGTAATGGATGTGCCAGCTGTGTTGCTTTCATATAGTGTGTGTATGTGTTGTGAAGTTACTCTTAGCTGCTTAGAATTAGTTGAGCCTTCAGTTCCCCTTCTGCTCCTTACATCTAACCAGGCTATGAACAGTATATCTTGAGACCCAAACTAAATCTAACAATTCTGTGGGCAAAATGGAAAATAAACCTCCTTTTACTTTCTGTTGCCAGCCTTAAAGCACTTGGTATAGAAACTTTATATGCTCACTGGCAGTTAATTTCTAATGGACACAAATAATTCAGGTAGTGAGAGGTACAAATATCTTTGCAATCTAGAGGCAGCTCTCTCATCCAAAACATGGCCTATGATAATCATATACTATCAGCAGCTTCTCATCACAGCCATTGTAAATTGACTTATGCTGAGGCTGTCAAACAGTCCCTGCTGAAGTCTCTTAGGAATAACTAGACAAGACCATGTTTCTACAGACATTCCCTGCTGCATCAGCACCATGCTCACAGGCAGTAAAGGGCCACCAGGAGTTAGACCACAAAGTGTTTAATATCTCAGATTCCATGATTAAAATCTGTACTGCTTTAGTAATTAGTGACTATTGTCAAGCATAGTGACTCCACAATTGCATGGATGGATAAAGACACGGTTACAAGTAGTTGTCTTTCTGGTACTGGGATCAGTGATACACGTGGACAGTAAAGTCCCTGTCACAAGACAAATATGTAACCCAAGTAACTGGTGAAAGGTGAATGTAAAACAAACCACTACTCAATAACCAACAGCTTGGCAGTGCTGCAGTCTAATAAAGGATACCCCTGTAACAGTTACCAAAAAAAAAAATCACAGCAAGATAATTCCAGTTGTTGGATTTTAAAGCTAAAATCTCTAAATAGATAGTGTGTAACAAGCTTTGGAAAAAATGTGTTTAAAAAGTTCAAAAATACTTTAGTATACTTTATACACTTTATATAGTTATATTTGTTTAACAATGTATCAAGCTTAAGATGTTAATGCAGGTCACTTTGTTTATGGAGGTGTGTGTTACTTTATAAGATCTGATAGGTTGCTGATTACAAGCACTTGCTGGATAAAAACGGAATGGTACTTACTTTTAAGATTGGAATAATGTATATTAGCTTTGTTTTACATGTATATTTAAATATTTTTCATACATTTATATGTGTTTTAAACTAAAATGAAGGTATATAGGTTTTCAGTGTAGATATTGCTGTTTATAGACATAATATGCTTCATTCATTTCCTCTTATACACAGGGGATGTGTGTCTTTTGTGTGATTTGATTGTTTGTAGCTGATTATAAAGTTTTAACTTAACATATTACAGTTTTCATGAAGCCTATTTAAATGAATATTTGTTTTTACTGAATTATCTGCTGAAGTTCCCTATTTTAAATGGAACAAAAGCGCTTATCCTTTAGGATTTTTTTATTTTGCATTTTACCTTTAAAGCTTGTGTTTTGCTAACACTGCAGATCTGTGTACTGCTCCTTTTGAGGTATTTTTTGGATTATGTGTTTGTTCGTTGGCTACACAAAGATCTCTTTGGATTGTTTGACAGATTTGGGCTGGAATATGTGCAGCTAGTTATTAATGATAACAACAAAACAATAGAGACTTTAACAAACGAAGCTTTTGAGTTGGATAATGGTATCACTCAGGACCACAATTTTCCAACAACAAATTCGAATATAATAGAATTTTTTGATCCACTGATGTACAAATTAATGTAATAAAAAATAGGAGAATTAAAAAATTGAGTCGAGACGAAAAAGCATATAGAACTCATACAACTTATCCCCCACAATCACTAGTATGGGGGATTGAGACTCTCCAAAAATGAAAAAACAATGGCTAATAATGTTAACCAGGAGATGGCTAATGAGGAGACTGATATGGATATGGATGAGGAGAGTTTTTTAGATGAATAGGAGTATCCCCCATTAAGACGATCGGAAAGACTAATGAACCAACACAGGCCAAATTACAACCAATGGGGTACCAATGTTCCAGTGGCCAACAGAAGAGGGCAACACTCGATCAAACAAAGGTAGGAACGGGGGACATGGAGGGGGAGACAATGACATTTGAAGCCCCAACCCCTATGCCTTTTCTGCTACCAACTGTTAAAATTGTATCAAATAAATCGAATGAATTTAAACTTTACAATTACTCTGATTTGAACTTAGACTCACACGTGTGTGACTTATTTCCTAAAGGAATGACTTTCATTCCCTGCAGGAACATGAACCTTGTTGAGACTCTGATCGATCTAAAACTTTTTGTATATAGATTGAACTTTAAGGTATTATTCCAAGATAATGGACATGTAATTGAACCATTTCATGTCTCTAGCACTTACAACCCACCAATTCACCTTTTTTTAGAAATATTTGAAAAAGTGTGTGAATTAGATTTTCAGATGCTTCTTTTCACAAAATACTAGAAAAAAGAAATTCAGTTTAAATAAATCTGTAAATCATGAGTTAACTCTATTAACACAGACACAGGGTATTCATATTATAAAACCTGATAAAGGTGGAGGTATCGTAGTGCTCAACTACAATGATTATTTGTGTAAAATGAAGGAAATTTTATCTGGTCACACTTGCCATTGTAGTTCTTTAAGTGAATTAAATACTATGTGTAAGAGAATCCATGGGTTGCTTTATGACCTTCTTATTGAAGGGTCGATTACCATTGATGAACTGAATTATTTAACAGTAGCTTATCCTAGGGCACCAGTAATTTTTGGTGTGCCTAAAATACACAAACATGTGGCCCAACCACCAATGCATCCTATAGTTGATACTCGTGGTTTAATCACTCACCCTATAGCAACATTTCTGGATGAGAAACTTAGAAAATATATTTCAGGTGAACCTTATGTAAGGACTCCTGGGAATTTTTAAAGAGGATGAATAATGTAGTCTTCCAGGAAAATTACTGTTTCATCACAATTGATGTCAAAGACCTGTATTCTGTTATCCCCCATGATTTGGGGGAAGAATGGTTTTGTGATTATCTAAAAGGGAAAGGTCTTTCACTAGCTAACATCAATGTTTTTGAAAAACTACTTGACATGGTTTTGAAAAATAACTTTATACTATTTGATAATGAATACTATCTCCAAACTGAAGGTGTGGCTATGGAGTCTGCATGTGGTGTCCTGTATGCCAACATTGTCATACTTGAATGGGAAAAAATTATCTTTTTAATTCCCCTTTTTTCCAGTTTTGCCATGTCTATTTACGTTTTTTGGATGACATTTTCATTCTTTGGGAAGGACCTTGAGGGGAGGTGAAGAAATTTTTGGAGTATATTAATCAAACAACCACCTTCCTAAAATTTACACACCATGTAAATAATGAAAAAATTCCCTACTTGGATTTCTTAATTACTAAAGATATTATACATAACCATTCTGTTAATGAAATTTTCCACAAAGAGACATACTCCAATAGCTTCCTACACTTTGACACTTTACACAGAAAAAGAGCCATATTAAAGGACCAATTTGTGAGGGCAGCAAGGATGGTGAGTATGTAGGATAATTTTTTAATGGAATGTGATACAATAAAAAATATGTTTCAACAACGTGGTTATCCAACATATCTAATAAAAGAAATTATGGAAGAAGTAGTCATAAAAGGAAAAATGGACATTTTAAAGCACTTTTTGGTGAAACAACTGGCCAGCATACACATGGGTCTGAGAGTCTCCCTGATGTTCATACTCAGCCTCCTCCCACACAGATGTCCCAAGACTTGACATTTGCAGACGAAAGGGGGTTTGTTGGTCCCACTTATACTAGAACTTTTATTAGTACTATTTCTACAGATAGTTATTCTATCAGAAAGATCCTTTCTAAAAATTGGGGTTTATTAGAAAATGATAGGGATGTCAGGAAAAGTATAGGTAGTAGTCTTATTTGTATATAGGAAGGGACGTAACCTGAAGAACCACTTTGAAAATCCCACTGTGCAAAAGCAGAGGGGATATATGTACAAATGTGGGTGTTGTAAATACTGTGCCTACATTTTGGCAACAAATAAGAAGGCATTATAAGAGATCTAGGAACACAGGTTGACAGCAACCTCTCCTTTGACCACCGCATTGCCACTATGGTTAGAAAATCCTTCTATGTGGCACATCTCATTACTAAGGATTTTGCATCCAGGAAGAAAGAGGTCATTGTCTCCCTGTACTCTTCCCTCATTAGGCCAGTCATTGAGTACAATGTCCCAATTGGTATGTACCTCAGTAAACACCTGCAACAACTGGAGAGGCCACAAAAGTACCTCACAAAAAGGATCCTAGGCCTTAAACATTTGCCCAATATGGAGAAACTCAAAAAAATCCAACTATTGTCTGTCTCATATCGCCTACTTAGGGACAATCTCTGCTTGACTTGCAAAGCCATGTCTGACTCAGCTCTGTTAAAAACATTACATCTAAAGAAATCCCAATTCCTCTGCACCACATGGTCCAGAGATCTCAACCTCATTACCACAATCAACAGAACATACTGGAGGGACAGGTTCATAACCCAGAGACTACCCATGCTATCGAATAGACTTCCCTTACATGTCAAGCAGAGCACCTCACTGGCCCTTTTCAAGAGAAATCTTGATGAGTGGATGGGAAATATTGCCTTTACTCGACAGAGGCACTGGGAACTAAGGACGATGCCAGGGTAACCCTATGGGCTAGGCTTGTAAAGGCTCCAGGGCCATTAGCCTAGTACACACCTATGAACCTGTAAATGAGGTTATCAATGATTTTAAATACAGATTACTGGAGAATTTTTGCTGTAATTCAGAAAGGGTAGTATATTGTGGTATTTGCACACAATGCACATGTTTCTATATGGGAAAAAACAAGCGTAAACTAATAGAATGTATAGATGAACATGTTAGAAACATCAGGGACCACTGTGAATTTAATGCCCTAGAAAAACATGTTAGTAACTTTAATGGACATGATTTTAGTGTTTACAGTCCTTGATACAGTACAGTTAAATAAAAGAGGGGGAGGGGTATGGCTAATTATTCTGGAAAAAATGGAATTAGCCTGGCAGCTACATTTAAATGTTCAGTGTTGGCCATGCTTGAATGAAACAATTTCTTTTAGTAGCATTTTAAAACTAAAATCTCTAAATAGTGTGTAACAAGCTTTGGAAAAATGTGTTTAAAAAGTTGCAAAATACTTGAGTATACTTTATACACTTTATATAGTTACATGTGTTTATTAATGTATCAAGTTTAAGATGTTAATGCAGGTCACTTTGTTTATGGGGGGGTGTTACTTTATAAGATCTGATAGGCTGCTATTTACAAGCACTTGCTGGATATAAATGGAACAGTACTTACTTTTAAGATTGGAATAATGTATATTAGCTTTGTTTTAGATGTATATTTAAATATTTTTCATATGTTTTTATGTGTTTTAAACTAAAATGAAGGCATATAGACTTTGCATGTAGATATACTGCTGTTTATAAAGATAATATGCTTCCTTTCTTTCCTCTTATACACAGGGTATGTGTGTCTTTTTTGTGATTTGATTGGTTGTAGCTTATTATAGTGTTTTAACATACATATTGGGCCGGATTCACAATGGCTTGCACGGAGTCTAAGAGCAGAGTAAGCCGGCAGACAGCCAATATGTCTGCCGAGCGATCCAGCAACAGCCGGCAGGGGCGTGCATGAGATCTCCTAAAACTACTCTTGCACGGACAGCGTCATGTTATGCAAATTACCTCATTTGCTGCTGAAAGCTATGCAAATGAGGTAATTATGCGATCCAGGAAACACTAACCTGTCCGTGGAAGAGTAGAGTTATTTGCAGAAATGTACTCCGTTGGTAACGGAGTACCGTTCTGCAAATAGCAAAACAGAGCTATGACAGCTCCAAATAAAGGATGCATCTAGTTGAGGAAGCATGCCAATGGCCAAATATAAGGCCATTGGCATTTTGATTGGTTGAAAATTAATAAAAATGAATTTTTTTTCCCTGATCTCCGATGTTTAAGTGTAGCTCAGCACTGCGCAAATGTGCGGTGCTTTAAAAATGAGAAAAAAAAGATAAAAAGCCAAAAATAGGCATTCTGATTAAAAGCATTCTTCTGCCATGCAGGTGAATGGCAGGCTGAAGACAACATGGCTACTGAATAGTGGTTGCTAAGGGGGGAAGCTCAGTTCGAGAGATGTAACCAAGCATTAGTAGGCAATCATATGCAAATGAGGATAAGGATAGTGAATCCCAATTTTCCCTAGCATGTGAGCCATGTCCCTGGAGTGTAAGTGTAGGAGTAAGGGAGTAGTAGAGTAGAAGATTGGTGACATCATGAGGGGGTATGTATGAAAGACTGTAAGCTCATTGGAGCAGAGTGGCTTGTGTTTGCTGTGAGTTACTCAGGATTGGAAGAGGCGTGTCTACAGTAGTTTTAACTGAAACCCAGAAACCGAAGGTGTACACCGTGGCTATCACTGAACTTTCTTGCAACCCTGCTTACACTGTGTGTGCATGTCTGTAAACCCATCTAAGCCTGTGTGCGCGTGTGTGCACCCATTTAAGCCTGTGTAAGCCTGTTTAACCCTGTGTGCATGCATATGCACCCACCTAAGCCTGTGTAAGCCTGTGTGTGCATGTGTTTGCGCTTGTTTGTGCGGCGCTGCCTCCTGTGGAAACAGAAAGGGAAAAGGAAGGAAAAGAAGTAGTAGGAAGTTAACCAAGGAGAACTAGCAGAGCTGCCAGGTGAAATCAATCAGAATCGGCCAATTACACAGGCAGTACACTAGCCCAGCCCAGCACTTAAAACTCTGCAAACAACATTCCCCCATGTTTTTCTCAGAAACACTGCAACACTGCAGTATACAAAGAGAGTGAAAACTTAAAAAGCTTAAATCAGACAAAAAAATGTGAGGGGCTGCCATTGCTATTTTAAGGCAACATGTGCAAGATGCTGAGGGTGGTGCCATTGCGAATGCTGCTGAGCAACCCACAGTGAAGAGATGGAGAAGAGAGTACAGACCCAGGGTAACCTAGCAGTGGTTACATGAGCTGGAGACAGTGGAGCGCTATAGAGTGGACAGAGACCTCCTGCAGCAAATTGTTGAGCTGTGCAGGCCACGCCTTACACACAGAACCAACAGAGGGAAACCCATCCCAGTGGAAACCAAGGTATGTGTCGGCCTGAGAATACTAGCAACAGGTACTTTCCAGAGAACAACTCGTGATATGATGGGGAATTCACAGGCATCAGCATCCAGGGTACTGCACCAGTTCCTGAATGCCATGTCAGCACATGTCGGTGATCATGTATATTTCCCCAATTCCCGTAAGGCATTGGCCAGCAATATGGTCTCTTCCAGCAAATAGCGGAATACCCTGAGGAAGTGGGTGCAATTGACTGCATGCACATACACATCAAAGCACCAGCCAGTGAGTGGGGTAGGGCCTACATCAACCGCAAGGGCTTCCCCTCCATCAACTGCCAGGTCATGTGCGATGCCCAGGCCATAATAGTCAATGTGTGTGCTGGCTGCCCTGAAAGCTACCACGATTCCCATATCTGGCATCTGACGCAGCTGTACCAGACATTTGCCAATGGGGACATCCCTGATGGTCACCTAATGGGGGATGCTGGACACGCAATGGAGCAGTGGCTGATGACACCCATCAGAAATGCACACACACCTGAACAAGAACACCATAATGAGGCACACGCACAAACACGAAATGTAATTGAGCGTGTGTTTGGGATGCTCAAGTCAGGGTTCCGGTGCCTGGACACATCTGGTGGAGTCTTGCAGTTCTCACCAACTACGTGTACCCAAATTGTCATATTATGTGCCATGCTACACAATATGATCCTGCGAAAACAGCTGAAGCAGGAACAGCATGGGGCAGGGCCAAACAGCCCCACACCATTGCCAATGCCATCACAGGCACAGAGTGACTCGGAGGAGGAACAACCTGAGCCTGCCCCAGTAGGCAGAAGGAGGCATGCCCAGTATGCCTTCGCAAAGAGGCAATGCATAGCACATACACTGGCTCAGTAGGAACCCTGGAAATTATACCTCTCTCTGACACACATAAAATAAAAGGGATGCCTAACTTGACACTACCTGTTTTCAAACATGTATAGGGAGTGTACCATGTGCATTTGACATAAGAAGCCCTGCAGCACCACCTGAGACATGATTGCCATGTTTTAAGCAATATAAAGCAATGCTAAGCAGCTTTTACCACTATTTTGTATATGTAAACAAAATTGCCCGCGCTAACTAGCGCAACGTCGGGCAATGCTGAGCAATGTTGGGCAAGGTCTGGCAAAGTCGGGCAAAGTTGAGCAAAGTCAGGTAAACATGCTCATATTTGCAGTACTGTTCCTTAAGCAGTGTGGTCTGCCCAGCATGAAAATAAAAAGCAGTAACAGGGCTCGAACCCTGGATACTGTGCACTATAGTCACACTACTGAACCACTAAGCCATGACAGCATTACACTGGCACAGACACAGCAGGACAATTGTACACTAATGCAAACAGAAAGAAATGGTGTATCATGACCCTAAAGAGGCATATGGGTAACCTCCACCACAAACCTATGCAGACAGAGAACAGCAGGCCAGGTGGTGTGATGTGGGCTGGGTAGGCTATGAAGTCGCAATCTAATATACGTGACATTGGATGCTAAGACCCGTAGTACAATAGTATGCCTCAAGCCAGTATGATAGGCAATAGTACAGACTGAAATGGTGTATTTTACATAGCAGTGCAGGCCTAGCAAATGTGTATAAGTGTCAGGTGAACCCCTCAACCTATGTACACCCACAGTAACAATCAGGTGTGTCCCCGGGTAGAAATGTTCAAAGAATAGCTGTCCCCCCTGCATGCAGAAATGTTGATAAGTCTATGCAAAGTGTCTCATGGAAGCCCTGCAGGCACAGCATGATCCCTGGTGAGTTATGACACAAAGGTGAGCCCTACAGTAAAAATACAACTTGATTTTCCACACACACATATAGTATAAATGTGTATACTGGGTGTGCTTACACACTTCAACAAATGTAGTGGATTTCATTCAGCAGCACACTGAAAGGTCATACTGGGCATGTTCACACACTTAGACCATGTCTGAGTACAGCAGTGGGCCACACATATCTGGCAGTTGCATGTTCCACCCCAGGAACCTGTCACTATTCACCAATCCTGTCTTGTGCACACAGTTATATGAAAACAGACATATATAATATATTGGAACCCTGTTATAATCAAACTATGTACCACAAGTGCTTAAGTTGTTCACAGAAAGTGAAAAAGCAAAGAAGATCAATAAACCTGCAGTCAGTATCATCAACAAACAATGTGCACTCCAAATATCATCCAATCCATGCTCTGACAAAAGAATCTGTGGAGGCGTCCATAGAGAGCCATGACACTTCCTTCCGCTATGTCATAAATAGCAATGTACACTCATATATGTCCTGAGTCAGTGCAAACTGTAAATGACTGACATTGCCAACATCCTGTCAGACAGCCCCATACATACATACCACCCTCTCACTGACAAAAGGCTCTATCATCATACCTGGTGACTGTGAAAGCACAGATATCACATACAGAATGGGTAAACAGCTCCTTCCAAACCTGAAAACACGGCGTCTATGGGATTACATTGTTTCCCTAGCTGTGTCATAAGTGAACTCCAGAACAAACAGAGCCTGCACCTGAACAGTCTGTTGAGACTCACCCTCTGTACAGGATATGAAACTGTTGAATGTGTTACAGCAACGTTTGACACACTCCACAAGTGTTGGTGCACAACAAAACATGGGAACTATTGTCTTATAAGCCTATTAAGCCTGATCTGCAAGGCCATGGAATCCATCATGATGGAACTCATAAACAGAGCTATTGGGAACCTACAAACACCCAACCCTACCAATTACAGTGTGGACATGGGTAGATCATGGTTCCCAAACCTGCTAGACTGTTTACAAGGCAGTCACCCAGGACATACATCAATGAAATGAGCTACACACATCCCACATAGACCTTGAAAAGCCCTTTGCCAACATCTCAGACACATGTCGTATCCACAAAATAAACAACCTGTGCATAAATATGTCTGTCATCTGATGGATTGGCAACTGGGGCACAGATAGATCACACAAGGTAAGAATTGTGGTCTCCTGTACAAGCTGGTAACAACTGCTGTCCCCCATGGCTCAGTCCTGGGACCCCTCCTGTCTGGTGTATACTTTTCAGAAATACAGTCAAACACACAAAGGCTATGTTTAGCAAAGTTTGTTGATGGCTGCCAAAATGTTGTCATAATCGATGTTTGGGACAACAGAGATATCCTTAAAAAGGGTCTCAGTCAACCAGATGTGGTGTCAAACGTATGTCCTCGAGCTATAGTCATACAAATAACATAGGTGCCAACACCCTAAATATGGAGGTGATAATAAGGGATCTATGGACAAATGTGGATAGTCATCTGTCCTTCCAGAAACACATTCACAAAGTGGTCAGAAAATCATGCTGTGTGTTCCCACAAACTGCCAAGGTCTTTGCATGTAGGTCAAAGGAGGTTCCCTCTAATCATCAGTCATCAAATCCATCAGAGAGTACCACAACACACCTGCGATGAATCTGACTAGGCATCTTCAGCAGCTGGAAAGACCAATGAAGTACCTCAAAAGGAGGATTACTGGCCTCAAACAGTTGCCCCATGCAACAAGACTGAATTTAACTCAATCTGTACTCTGTTGCATACTGTCTACTCAGGAGATCTCTGCCCAACAGACAGGTCCATGTCATGGCAACACTCAGATCTGCTCTGAGTTACAGCTCAATGGCACTAAATATACAGACCCAACTGATATTGCCAACATCCTGGCAGATAGGATCAGTGTTAACTTTACCTCCCTCTCACCCATGAAAGAGCACATCTCTATAATGGAAGACTGCAAAGTTGCTGTCATCACGGCTGCACAGGTAAAAAACACTCTCCAAAGCCAGTATCGCAGCATCCATGGGACAAGATAACTTCCCAGGCTGTGTTCTACACAAACTACAGAACGAACAGTCACCACACCGATGTACCATGTTCAGTCATAGCCTCACCTCAGGCTTTGTGCCTGCTGAATGGTGCACAGCGATGGTTATCCCACTACACAAGGGTGGAGACACCATGGTCCCCAGGAACTAGTGCCCCATTAGCCTGATGAGCCTGCTCTGCAAGGCCATGGAATGGATCATCATACAACTTATAAAAAAAGACATTGGTAAACTCCAAACTCTGGACCACAACCATGTTGGGTTTGTAAAAATGCAGATCATGTCTCCTAAATCTGATAGATGACACTGAAGCAGTCACCAGAACCATAGACAAGGGTAAGGTGTTTTGCACAGCCTATGTAGATCTTGCCATGGCTTTCAACACCATCCCACACTCTGGAATTATAGATAAACCCACTAAACTAGGTATAAATTGCTATGTCACAAGATGGGCTGCCAACTGGCTTACTGACAGAACACACACTGTGAAAGTAG
This sequence comes from Protopterus annectens, assembly GCF_019279795.1. Taxonomy (NCBI): domain Eukaryota; kingdom Metazoa; phylum Chordata; order Ceratodontiformes; family Protopteridae; genus Protopterus; species Protopterus annectens. The sequence continues at coordinate 729,643,237 of NC_056736.1, read as the reverse complement.
CAGACTCCAAGTATGACTTTGGACCAGTGACAAGTGTAGTACCACAGGGCCCAGTCCTGGGTCCTGTCCTGTTTTGTATCTACTTCCCTGAAGTAAACATTAACATGGAAGGTCTGTGGCTAATGAAGTTTCCAGATGACTGCAAACTAGGAGCCATAATTGTAAATACTAAAGATGTGGACATCCTACAAAAGGGCCTCACTAAGACAGATGGCTGGTGTCAAAGCCATGGGCTCAAGCTCAATGCCAAAAAGTGCATTGTCATCCCCTTTGGTAAAAACTCTGTAGCCATGAACTTTAACATAGGCGGTAGTATACTTAACACTGAAAGTGTGATAAGAGACCTTGGGTCACAGGTGGACAGTGGACACACCTGTGATAATCACATCCCCACAGTAGTCAGGAAATCCTTCTATGTAGCACACCTCATCACAAAAGGTTTCTCATGCAGAATAGAAGAGGACATTGTTCCCCTCTGCTCATCACTCACTAGATCCATAATGGAGTACAGCACCCCTTTTGCTATGTACCTCACAAGACATGTACAACAACTGGAAAGCCTGGAGCAATACCTCACAAAGAGCATTAGCAGCTTGAAATATATGCCATACACAGACCATCTCAAAATGCTCCAGCTGTACTCTCTCGCATATCGCCTACTCAGAGGTGATCTCTGCCTAACATACAAAGCTATGTCAAACACAGAGCTGTTGGACATGCTCCACCTAACACACTCACAAATCCTCTGATCTTCAGACCCAAAACCATGAGTGAAATACAAAAGGAAGGGGTGTATCCATTTACCTTATGGATACCCACACTTTCAGGTTTGTGGCACAGCATGAGGCCTTGGAGACCATGCAAGTGCAACTAACATTGGGAAAAGCTGCTTATCAGATTGTAGCCTGCTACAGATCACCTACCTTGTCTCAGGAACCTCACTCAGTATTCCTGAGAACAGTGGAAAACATAAAGGTCCTATCAGACACCATTATATGAGGAGATTACAACTACCCAAACATTGAGTGGGAGAATTACTTGTGTACAACGTCCTTTGCCCAATGTTTCCTAGAGTTTAAAAACTCAAATGCCCTGTAACATCTGGTCACCATGCCCACTAGAGGTGACAACATACTGGACCTGATCATCACCAACATGGGGTACCAGTGTTCCACGACAGAGACAAACCCCTCTCTAGTAATATCAGCTCATAAAGTAATCACACTGGGCATCCACATCCTGCCCCCCCCCCAGTCAAGGAAACCACTGTGAAGACATTTTCAAAAGCAAACTGCACACTTCCCAAGACCAAAGTGGAAAGTTCCAAAGCCCCCTTGCTATAAGATAATGCTATACAATCTGCCAAATCATTTACAAGTGCATTCTATGAGCATCAACAGGGATGCAGGGATCGAGACATGCCAAATAAAACCAAGATGCACTCCTCCAAAAACAAGAAACCAATCTGGTGGTTGTTGTTCATAAAAAAGCTATACAACAGAAGGAGGAAACGAACACATGATAGAGCAAACTTCACAAAAGGAAAGGCATCACTGATCATTATTAGGAAGACACAATGATCGCTCATAAAATAATCCAAGGCCAGTTTCTAAAGACAAATTGCCAAGGAATGTAAGAATAACAACAACAAACCCTTTGTTAGCTATACCAAACATTTAGATGGCAACTTCCAAATATGCTGTCAGCTACTGACAAATGGCAAGAAATACACTGAACCAACTTACATTGTCCACATCCTGGGGGACAGGTTCAGTGCAAACTCCACCGCCATCACCCATAAAAGGGCCTGTGTCCATCCCAGAAGAATGCAGAGCCCCAGACTTCATGGACATGCAGGTAAAGACAGCCTTTTCCAAAGCTACGAACACAGCATCAATGGGACAGGATGGTGTTCCAGGCTGCGACTTACACCAGCCCCAAAAGGAACTACACCCTCACCTACATTCACTGTCCAGACTCAACCTTACTACAGGCTATGTACCCAAAGAATGGCATACACCAACAGTCATCCAGCTCCACAAAGGGGGTGCCACAACAGAACCTGGAAACCATTCCCCTATAGGTCTACTCAGCCTGGTATGCAAAGCTATGGAGCACATTATCATGGAACCCATAAACAGAGACATTGGGGACCTGCAGACACTGGACTCTACCCAACTTGGCTTTGTTAAAGGCAGATCCTGCCTCCTAAGCGTAGTTGACTCATTTGAAACAGTTACCAAGGACATAGATGGAGGTGAAAGCAGTCCACACAGCCCACCTGGACCTCAAAAAGGACTTTCGACACCATTCCCCACTCTGTCATCATGGACAAGCTTACCAGCTTGAACATTAACAGCTATGTCACAGGATGGGTGGGCAACTGGCTCACAGATCAAACACACATGCTCAGAGTTGCGGGTGCCATGTCCGACTATAAACCAGTCAAAAATGTCATCCCACAGGTCTTGGTCCTGGGACACTACCTGTTCAGTAGATACTGCTCAGAGGTACAGGCAAGCATGGGAGGAGTATGGCTGAACAGGTTTGCAGATGACTGCTAACTGTGGTCCATAATCGACTCCACGGCTGACACAGACATCCTCCAGAAAGGTCTTACAGAGACAGATACCTGGTGTCAAAACAATGCCCTCAAGCAGAATGCCAAAGAATGCATAGTCATCCCCTTTGGATAAAACAAAGTGCACACAAATTACCACATATGTGGCAATCCAGTATGTACGGACAAAGTAATTATGGGCCTGGGGACCCAGGGAGATAGTAAACTCTCCTTTGATGATCACATGGCCAAAGTGTTTAGGAATTCCTTCTATGTAGCTCACCTAATGTCACCTAAAGTAACCCACTTTGTCTAGTCTGATGATGTCACCATCCTACAAATATACCTGTGGAAAGGAAAACTCACAGCAATGTGTATAGCGCATTGTGTAAATGCGTACTCCTCTAGTATCATAAAGTAGTTAGGTAGGGGTTTGAATCCTGCACTTGACAACTTTGTGTGTGTGTTATCCTTGGAGAGGAGCAACCTTTTTGGAGAGTAGTAAAACACCTTAAAAGTGGTATACTTACCTTTGTCAAGTCTGATGATGTCACCATCCTACAAATATACCTGTGGAAAGGAAAACTTCCAGTAATGTGTATAGCATGTCGTGGTAATGTGTACTGCTCTATTATCATACAGTAGTTAGGTAGGGGTTTGAATCCTGCACTTGGTGTGTGTGTGTTCTATGTGTGTGACACTGTTGGTCAATGTGTTGTGGGTTTTTCTTTTACTACTGTATGACATATCAGTATGACAACAGTATGTGCATCACACATGTCAGGTAGCTGTGTGGCAAATACATATACGTACATGTGACCTCAATTATTTCATAGGTGGGAACCCTGCTTTCTCCATGAACACATCTGTCATCTTTGCCAGAGTGTGCTGCCGCTTTCCAGACCTTAGGTCACATCTGTATGCTTGTGACAAGCCCAGCCACTGCAGTGATCCCTGGCTTGGGTCATCCGTGTCACACACACTCATTACGGTTTCTATTGCATAGTGTGAGTGAGGGTTTATGGTTGAGGTATATTTCAGACCTGTTCAAACGCAGAAAAGTCTGTCAATGATGGCTATTCATTATAGGTGTAGAACAACCTTTGTGGATATGCATGCAGACCCCTTATTGCTTATGTGATCCACCGAGGGATTTCAAAATACCTTTGGAACTGTGATTACCAAAGGACAGATGACATAACACTTGGCTGCATGTGCACATCGGTACCTGCTCAACATGTTGGCGGCTACTACCTATGTGGTACTGTGGGGATACTATGTTTTGTAAAGATGGATGACTATGCTTTAGTTGGCTTATAGCTTTACAGCATGGGTTTGACAACAGGTATCTGTCTGTATGATACCCTTGTGGAGGATGTGTGTGACATCGGGAGAATGCATTATAGGCCACAGTATGCATTTCCAGACGTGGACAGACATATCCCTACTGTGATTGTTTGTACCTAAGAGAGCTATATGCCAAACAGGAGTGGTCTCAGGAATGGGTGCAGGTGAATACCATTGGTTACCGGCATAGTATAGTACCTGAAGGATCCAAATGTTATTGTGTGTCCTACATCTGTGTGTCAGTTGTCAAGACATCATCTAATGATTGTGTATGGTCAGGCAGTTGAGGTTATGTATACTACCAGAATGCAAAACATTGACAGATAGTAACAGTATCACCCACAGCACAGTGTCAAACCATGTTATACACACATGTGTACTCAAGTTCCACAATGTGTGTAGTACAATGCATACTGGCCACCAATAGGAACTATGGAGTGTTACTGTGTAATACAGGGCATGTCAACCTTCCCATGTGTCCGCTATGCACGTACATGCAGACAGTGCACCTCCACCATGTTCACAAATGTACACCTGCAAATCTGTGCTACACACATCACACATGTACTGTCCACTCTCTAACATATGCTGCCAATACTACACACATCGGCCAAGTGGCACGTGGGCGGACAATACACTATTGGAACTAACACTGGTGTAAACAATACTACATTGACAATCACAGCTTTAATGCATCATGCCTGCTCAGCTACACCTTCAAGGAAATCATTACACTTTACTGCTGACGACATGCTAACATTGCTATACTGCTATAAAGTCACCCTGTGCATCAGCACCATGGTAGCCTGTTCCTGCATCAATGTTACAGATGACAGGAGGTGGCACAGGTTTCATCATATGCACAGGGTGTGTTGTTGGTTTGCCAGAGCCCTACATTGAGCCATACAATTGACATGTGTGTGTGTGTGTGTGTGTGTGTGTGTGTGTGTGTGTGTGTGTGTGTGTGTGAGGGCCAAGAGTACTGCTATGGGCCAATGTTGATGTAATGTGTGTGGGTATGTGTTAGTCCTAGGTGTCTGGTTACTGTGTGTGTGTGTGTGTGCATGCACACAGTTCCACGATGTTGCTGCAATATACTGGGATTTGTGGGACAGCCACAGACTGTACCTGCCAGGCTTTACAGATCACCGTCTCTGGCCACAGATACAGTACCTGTGCCTGGCAGGTGTGCTACTGACAGTATCAGGTACTATGCCAGACTGGGTACTATCCTCAGAGGTGGACAGATGTACACTGGACCCAGGTCCCTGCTGGGACTGTCCAGAGCCACGTGCACGTGATCTTCTAGGATGGTCTATGGACGGCCACCCCCAACATTGCTGGGACTGGTACTGGCACTTCGGGAGTGACTGTGACTTGTGGGATGTCCACGGCAACAGCCAGCTGCTGATGTTGCTGGGATACGTCCACGTCAACGTCTCAACCGTCCTGCACTGTCTTGACACATGGACATGACATTGCGGAGGACATCGAATGTCTCACCCCAATGTCTATCAGTGACCTCAGTGTAATTACGGATGGCACCTGCTAGGTCATGGATACTGTCAATTACAGCAGTGTTATGTGCCCTCTGTGCCCTTAGTCCCTGTCTGATGTACTGTTCCATACATGCCTGTGCCTCCATGACAGCCTGGAACATACGTGAGGTTGTAAGAGCTATGGCACGTCTGCCAGGGGCATGATGAGCAGCAGTGCTCTGACGAGAACCCTAGACATCTGCCTATGTGGCACCGTTCCAGACATCTGGGTATGGCTGCTGTGTCGGGATGCATGTGCCATAGATACCACACTGTCCTGGCCAATGCCGACTGTACACTGTCCCTCAGCTAAGAGCATTAGTGATGAATGTATTGGCAGTATGACTGTGTGCATGGATGGGGTGGACACTTGTGTACTGTCGATTGGTGGCCCAACAACAGACCCTGGCAAACATGCCTGTGTCTCAACACACCTATCCTCATTATCACTATTTGGCTCAGTGACATCGGGTTCTTTGCTGCAGTGAACTAGCCCAACCTCAGCAACTGTGAGAGGAAGACAGGAAACACACTTTATGACCTGTACATGATGTCGGAACACATGCACACATGAACACATGAACACATGCACACATGAACACATGCACACATGAACACATGCACACACACACACGCACACACACACACACACACACACACATACACACATACACCACCACCAGCAATCCAGAACATACTCAATAGCAGTTGATGGTGGGGTACAGTATCACAAGCCAAACAGTCATATCACACGTGTCAGCATGCAGGACATGTGTTGCTCAACAGCATGCAGTGCGAGTGTAGGCAGCCCTTGCTAATAACAGTATACATAGCTTTGATGCATGTGTGTTGTTGTTCAAGTGATTGGCCTCACCCTGGAATGCAATGTGTACATGGACACAACATTGCTGTGCAAGTATTAAAAGCTCTGCAATGTCCTGTGCACCATCACTCACAGGTATACATACCACGGCTGGATGTGTATCTGTGTGTCACATAGATATCCATTTCTGATTAGAGAGAGCATCTGTGTCTTTAGCAGATAATTGTGGACACAGGTTTAGCACATGCATGCTATGTATACACACAGGATGAGTGGTGCATGTATACCTGATGGAATACCATTGCTCAACATAGCCATTGTACACTGGTTTTGGTGAGTGTAGGACATATTGTGGACATGCCAGTGCCAGCCATGACATGGCATGCTACAACACAACTGCAACATTAAACATCACACATACCCAATGTGTGTCATGTGACCTATACATGCAATAGCATTTAAAGATATATATGTGTCACTTTGTACAAATGATTGCTATGCATATTGTGTATAAGTGCATATGTTTGCACACACACACAACATTGAGGTGCATAGCAATGAATGCTATGTGTAGTACTGTGGTTACTGTAACTGGGTGGGGTATAGTACCATGAGCTATCATCATGCAGCATCATGTGGTCACTCAAGGCTACTAATGTGTACCAGACCGGCACCTAGCATGCTGTACCTGAACTGAAGTACCATGGCTACATTCACCATTTCACAGCCAGTTGCTACATGGGTTTGTAAGGTACCCAATAGGGAGCATTGCCAACATGAATGTGTTATGTGTTGAAGAGTGTCGCACAGCCCCATGATAGGCCTCTACCCCTCAGGTATATTATGTGTGCTGTGTGGATGACATTTGGGATACTGGAGTGTGACTTTACAGCGGGTGTCTGAATAAGCCATGTGAAGCATATTAACATGTACTGCGTATGACAAAGTTGTGTATGTTGTGTGCATGTGTATTGACTCTACCTATCCAATGTCCACTACAGTGTTGCCACAACTGTGTGGGATGCTCTGTGTATTGCATGTGTTTCAGGCAGCTACTCACGTTACTGAGATGTGCATAGTCTCACAGCAAACATGCACAGTATGCATTATGCGTAGGTGTGTTACGTGTACATGGCCTACAACTTACCTATGACATGCACATTTAATTTGCAATATTAAATGTAGAACACACTCACCAGCATGGGTCTGCTGCCTTGCTGTTACACCAGAGGGACCTACAAGGATATGAAACAGTTTGTCAGTGGCAACAACTGTGGCATTGCTACTGTGGGTTTGCAATCTTACAGTAGTACAATGGTTGACAGTCACAGGCCTACAGATTATGTTACAAATTATCAGTATTGCACAACACCAGGCTCCACATCTTCTAGCTACACAGTACACATCTTACATATGCATGATCTACCAATAGAGGTAACAGTAGTCTACAGATATACCATGTCACCTGCACGCTCCATATCAACTCGCTGGGTGGCTCCGGCCTCCATGATGATACATGTTTGCTGTTGTTGGCCAGGAGCCACCAGGCTCAGGAGCAGCTCCTCCACTCTGGTGAGGGAGGGGTGGATGGCTACCCCACCACCTGTGGCAAGCTGTTGTCTACAGACATCAGACGCACGCTGCCAGACATGTCTAAGTAAATCACTGCAGTGATGGCGTACCTGCTCATAGGTCCGGTTATGCATGCCTATGTCATTTACCCTATGGACAACATCTTGCCACAGTGCAGTCCGCTAATGCTGGTCCTGGTTGGTTCTTGAGAACAGCAGGGTGTAGTGCTGAACCAGGCTGGTTGTTATCACTTCATCCTCTGCCTGGCTATAGGTAGGGTTGCGATGGTAAGCCATGACCCTGGAAGACAATGAAACAATATGTGTGAGCAAGTCATGTGGCACACTTAACATTCTAAAGTACAGATATCACTGAACTGACATATATAGCAACCTATTGGCTGTCAGAGGATACACACTTTCAATACCACATATCAGTGCTCAACCCACAACTGCCTGACAGTGCCTGGCACGCTCTATATATCAAACCATGTTCTGCATGGCAACAAAGAGAAACCAGTATGGAAGACTATACAACAGTACATGGCACACTGTATGCGACACAATGCACCACCTAGACACAGGAGGTATATATCAAGCTAATGCATAAAGAAATATGTCATCCATTGCAATGATTGTAAAGTCCAGTTACAGTATTACCAGTATATCACACTAGTTGTTGATGGCAAACCCCTGCCTAACATATGTGCACATTTGTTAATACAGGTGGCATACTGCTGTACTAGACTATACATGTTGCTAGATACGCACATATGACCGAGGGCATGTTACAGGCATACCCACACACACATCAGACATACATACAAGACACAAAGGTATGGCAACCCAGATGAGCTTTACCTGTGTACCATACAGTACTGTGTGTCAGTACTTAAAAAACCTTATGCCTGAGGTATGTAATCTGTGAGGACTACAGGGAACACACAAAACAGTGGTTACAAGCAATGTGGACATACACCATACTGTGCTGTTTAGGCCTACAGCTTCAGGTAGTACTACAGTTCATACGGGATTTGGATTCACCAGCAGTACCAATCAATAAGCATACATGTACTGCTTTAGCCTACAATGGCACACCCCAGTCGACACCAAGGGACTACGTCAGACTGTATGCCATACAGCTTTTTCTGCCTAGCAATAGCATACACATCTTTTGCTGGGATCAGAGCTAGGACACAAAATACCATGACAGAAACAGTTTCCGACTAAGCTATCACACATATACAGAACTTTGACACATTCACCAACAAATTCACCATCACACTCAGTCAACCTCACATAACAGTTATTGCAACAAGTACATGTGGGTGTGTATCAGTTCATAGGTAGGTAATAGGCTATTTACCCTAGGGCCTATAGAAGCCTAGCCATACACTACCCTGGTCTTTGACACACATGTAATTTAATTACATGTGCCCCTGTCAAGCAGAGCCACAGAGGTGATTCCCATCCAATCATCAGGATTATTCATGATGACTGCTAATGAGGAGCTTTGTTTGCTATTGATAGGTGGTTTGTTCCAGAGTATGGGATGTCTCTGAGATAGGAATCTATCCCTCCAGCATGTTCTGTTTATTGAGGTGACAAGGTTAGGTCCCTAGAGCGTGTAGCTTGTATGGATTGTAATCTGTTTACGTGGAGCATGTCCAACAGCTCTGGGTTTGACCTAGCTTTGTATGTTAGGCAGAGGTCACCTCTGGGTAGGTGGTGTGCGACACAGTCTAGCTGTGATTTTGTGGGACGGTCTGCATAGGGCCTCTGTTTGAGGCCGGTATTACTCTTTGTGTGGTATGTCTGTGGCCTTTCTAGTTGCTGTAGATGTCTTGTGAGGTACATACCAAATGGGGCATTGTACTCTATAATGGGTTTTATGAGTGATGAGTAGAGGGGAACACTGACCTATATTTCCCTGGATGACACAACTTATGTGATGAGATGAGCCACGTAGACAGATTACATGACTAGTGTGGCACTGTGATTATCACAGGGGAGACTACTGTCCACCTGTGTCTCATGATCTCTTATCATACTTTCGGTGTTAGGTACACTACCACCTATGTGGTAGTTCATGGGTACAGAGTTTTTGCCAGAAGGGATGCCATTGCAGTTTCAACATTGAGCTTGAGTCCATGACTGTGTCACCAGGCGACCCTCTCTCTCTCTCTCTATATATATATATATATATATATATATATATATATATATATATATACACATACATATAAACATACATTGGTGTACATATAGATATACATATGGGCACATATACAGTCCACCTTTCATGGTGGGAATATCAATTATGCGAAGGTTGTGAGGTATACAGTTATGTAATAATATTGCACAGTCTTCTGCGGAATGCATTGAAGGTGTTCTCAGCCCATGTAGCTTTAGCAGGCCTCACTGGCTGCAACACTGAAAACCTGACAATTCATACCCACAGCGTTTAACCACCACATGTCATATACCAGCATTGTATGCTGTCTTGTTTGCCACACACTACAACCTACATAGAAATATGCACATAACAACCTTCAACAACAACATATATATGTCCACCCTTCACAAACAGTTGCAGTATGTCCCTTGCTCTATGCACATGTGCAGATGCTAATATATCTGACACAGAAAGATCTCTCCATATGTGTGTGCCATACACACACAAGGTCCACACTGTTGTAAGTCCGTGGACCTCATGGTGACCTGTTGGGCCTTGCTGCAACATGAACAGGCATCACATGTGAGCATACAGTAATATTAGAGGGTGTATATATAGCTGCAAATGCTAGATTAGCATACTAGCCTGGTACAGCAGTTGCCAATGCTAAGCTACACGTTAATATGACTATCATGCATTTGTTACTCTGTCACATCCATGTTTATATAGCTGTATGTGCTACTCCCCCAAACAGCCATTGTACACACTACTGTACAGAACACAGATAACATGGATCAGATGTTTGACATTTAATGCTGAGCTACATATGTCACAGTTATATCCCACTGTACAGAGCTACACACTGATTTGTCCATGGCAGTAGTTATGCAGGGCATCTGTGCATAGATACATACTGCTGCCACATATGGATGATTCAAAGTATGTAGAGTACTCTTCAAAAACATCTACAACATGCCAGTAAATACATATCTGTTACATACCTTTCCTTTGTATGTGTTTGTAAATTTCAGTTCCGTGTGTCTTTTTTTTTTGGTTTAATTATATATATATATATATATATATATATATATATATATATATATATATATATATATATATATATATATTTTTTTTTTTTTTTGGTTTAATTATATATATATATTTTGTTTATTTATTTATTTTTTTCTGTTGCTGTTGCTGTTGATGTGGATGTTGGTGTCTGTCTGTCTGTCTCTGTCTCTCTCTCTCCATAGGAGCAATGGAATGATTGCATGTGTGGACAGCAAGTACAGCCTGCTTTTATAGGTATCTGCACATGTGCATGTGATGGCCTCTGCACAAATTGGTGGCCACCATTTGGTAATTGCATGCAGCCTGCTGTGTGGTGATTGCAGTACTCACTGTCATAGCAACCCACTGCTATAAATTGCTAAGTCAGGTAGGCATAGCCCTTTCAGCTTTCCAAAGTGGGGCCCATGCTTGGCTGCTGTGGACACTGTTGTGTAAGTCAGAAGGTTGGTATACTTTTTATATCTGAATCTAGGGGTGTAGCCAGTGATTTGAATGTTGTACTCAGACCTGAATGTTGCCACTTCCAGTACACAGTTGTCAGTGTAGAATTGTACTCACCCCTACAAATGCTAACACAAGATACGTGGGAGTATGTAGTTTCTTTTCTACTTATACAATTAGCTGCCATACATAAGTAGTTATTGAGATTTATTCATTTGGCACATGTACTGTTTGTGAACTGCTGTACTGTGAATATTAATGTACTCACTTCAGTTTCGGCTTTTTTATTGTTGACATTGGCACAGGATGCTCAAGAAAACTAGACAATTCCAGTACTGAGTATGCCTACCTACATCCTTGGTGGACCCTGAACACGCAGGTATTTCGTACATTTGGGTGGGGATTGTCCTGCTATAATACTGTGTGGGGGTTGTAAAGTGCTGCTGTAACATTATTTACTGCTAGAATGGCTGGTTCTGTTATCACAGTCATGTAATGCAATTCCACAACAACTGCTGGTAAAGTTCCACAGAACAGGTTTTGTGTTATGGCATTCCTATCTTTCCTTTACATTCAGTCATTCTGATGCATGATATATCTATTTCAGCAACAACCTGCTGTATATCTGTTGTGGCTTAGTGGTACTTCATGCAGTCTAGTTTGTCCAAGGTCCGGGTTTCGAAACTGACAGAGGTGTTTTTATTTTTTTGCTGCTGCTGAGCAGAACAAGGGCCCTCACATGCAGGGTGACTAAGGCACATTTAAGCAGTTTTAAGCAGGTTAGCGTGGGTTTGCGCGAAGCTTAGCAATACTTGGCTAAGCATACACAAGCGCACACTCACGCTAACCCACTAACTACTGCTTAAAAGTACTTACTCCCACTAACCCCCGCACTCATTTCTTTGAAAGAAAAGAAAATGGGGAGATAGGAAAGTAGTGAAAAAGGGGGCACAAAGAGGGAAAGATAGTAGGGAAAACAGCTCAAGATGTGCAGGACGGGTGTAGGGAAGGTCCATAGCTGCCCATTTCTTTAACAGCAACAGCTGTACATATGCTAGAAATTTGGAAGGAAATATGAAGCCTTCCATCCCTGAGAGAGGGGTGAGGACAACAAAGTATGTTGTACTACCAATTAAATATCAGTTTATGTGTCCAGCGGACATGTCTGCAAAATGGGCAGCTATGTATGGGACGTAATTTTTTTTTGGGAGCAGATTGCCTTTTTTTTTTTTTCAGGTGAGAGTGGAATGTGTGGTAGGGGAAGTGGGTATATATGGGGAGGTAGGTTGGGGAGGTAAACAGACAAGACAAACAAGATGCATACAGGGGTGGAATATGACACATGTGGTGGGTGAACACCACTGACGGGGAAGGATGTTTGGAAATCACAAGCCCATGAGCCCACAAATGGCAACAGTGGAACTGAGATCCCCACCCACGGGCAGTCACCACTGCACCTTCACAGCCCAGAGGGTGGCTGTACTGGGGCTGTGTAGGAGGGGCAGGCTCACCCGTGATTCGTGCCACACGTGCCTCAAGCTGGTGTAGAGGATCAGCGACTGAACACTCGATCTCCCTACGCACCACAGCCCAGACCATTCGGAGGGTGATAGGTGGCCCTCCTCCGGCCACGCTTGCATGGGGGGATGAACCCCATCCCCTGCAGTGCTTCCACCCGAAGGTGGCACAGGACCAATGGAGGAGGAGGTCCCGGGCTGGGCACTGGACCAGCTGGTGCCAGGTGCCATTGCCAGCTGAGGTGGGACAGGTGGGTCCTCTGGGACCGGCCTTCCCATATGTTCTAGGTTTAGGAGGATATAATGAGAATATGGGTTGTTAGCCAACAGCATTCCAAATTAGTTGTAACAGCATGCAGTAGTATTCCCATTAACCCAACACACCAGAGTTCCAACAACTGAACAGCAAGCATAACACATGCATATATAGAACAGCAGTGGACATTCCAACAGCATGCAGGATTGATTGGTGGCAACATGCCACCAAGATTGTGGTATTTGAACAGGGCACATGCATCAAAGTAAATGCAGATATTTTTGAACCAATAGGACATATGTCTCAACAAATGTTTTGAGATTAGACATACCCACTGATGTGTGGAATTGCATTGTTTATGCACATACAGTAGGGTGTAAAAAGATACCTCCATTAACAACTTATATGTACTTATAGTTTACACTACATTCCTATTGACTGCAGGCATATATCCCCTATATGTATTATTACACTAGGCAATGTCCGTTAAATTGTAAAATGGGTTTTGCTAGTTCTTTATATACCTGACCTGTATCTGACATACAGACTGTCCAGGATGCAGATGTTACTGCTACGTATTTATATATTGTATTTATATATTTTATTTATATTTATATATCTACATATCTGGATGTGTTCAGGTGACATTATCAATTATATTTTAACAGCCCCCTACATTTCTAGCAGCACACTGACATTTCTGGGGAACACAATAACACGCTACTCATGTGCCAGATTAACCTATACATGCCGGCCATTAACCAACTGTTGAGGACTGTATATATGCTTAACAGCTACTGGCACTCCCTTCTTCCACTTTATATGGGCCTACCCAGGTGTAGGTTGACAGCGCTTGATACAACAGTAATATTTCTATAATGCAAGGGTACAACAACATATCAAAGAAAGTGACACGGACACACTCCAGGAATTATACCTTTATTAATTACATTACACACTTTTATAGAGACTCTCTCATTTATTTGATATTACAGTGCATGCAGAAGAGAAGCCAAATAAGGGTCCAAAGACTTGAAACAACGAAGTTGAATAAAACGACTTTAATAACACACCAGTCTAACGCTGTACTCCAAAAAACTGCGTTTTCGAAAATCTTCGTCAGAACCAAAAACATACATACATATTAAAGTTGTTTTATTCAACTTCGTTGTTTCAAGTCTTTGGAACCTTATTTGGCTTCTCTAGAGCTAAATTTGGTTGGTTATTAGTTGTGTTTTTTTCGCTCTTCATCTCCTTTGTGGTTCAGTGCATGCAGAAGACTTATTCAAGACGTATTATACCTTTATTAATGGGTTACAACTCTCTTTTTCATGTTCTCTCACTTATTTTATATAACAATACATGCAGAATAATTACTAACCTGCCTGGTGGCACAGCCTTAGCAGCCTATCTGCATAGGCTTGCTGATTCGCAGCATGGACACCTGCAGCTGTGAGGTAAATGAAGTGATATTGAGACATATAATTATCCATAACATAGACTACAATAGCAATTCTTACATACTTCATTCCATGGCTACCTACTCAGTAGTGGGGAATTTTCCATCCCACGGGCCTCCTGTATCCACTGGTTCAGTCGGTCCTGCTTCCGTCTCTTCAGGTTTGAGTAGTGATGTCTGACCTGCTCACCAGTCCAAGGGATGCCTGTGGCACTAGTGAGATCATGTACTAGACAGTTCCAGGCTTCTGCTTTGTATTCAGTGCCCTGGAACTGGCCCTGCAGGAGTCTGTCATCATGATTATGGATGAGGAGACAAACCATCACTTTTGACTCCTCAATGCCCCACCGTTGTGCTCGAAAGTGATAGCCCTCTCCAACAACAGTCATGCTGCTTGCAGATGGGAGCTACAACCAGTTATGGCAGGTATTCCCGCCTATGGGGATTAAATATGCCTCATTTCCCACACTTATTTGTGATTGGCCGGTTTTGAAAATCTCAGCTGAAAGCACACCTGCTTAGTACTGGGTAAACTTTCATTAATATGTATGTGTGTGTGTTGAAAGTGCATGTATATCAAAGCTGTCATGGCTTAGTTGTTCAGTACTGTGATTATGGTGCACAGTATCCCGGGTTCGAGCCCTGTCATTGCTTTTTATTTTACTACTGGCCAGACCGGCTAGGAGGTGTGGCTGTGTTTATCCGACTTTGCTCAACTTTGCTCTTCGTTGCTCTACGGTGCTCGACGTTGTGCTAGTTAGCGTGTTGCGCAGCTGCGCGCAAACATGTTTTGTTTGCGCTAGTTGGCATGATGTGCAGCTATGTGCAAAGCCATTGTGCTAGTTAAAGCAGTGCTAAGCTATGAGCAATTATACTTAAATGTGCTTAATACTGGTAAACTTTGCTTAGCAGTGCTTCACATTGCTTAAGATACGTTAATTATGCATTCATCAGTATGCATAACCATGTCGCCTTCTTATATATATCTAAAATATCGTTCAATACGACATAGGCCATTTCAATGCTTTCTACTAATATTTAAAAGATAAATGTCAGGAATTATTTTTCTATACAGATTTCCTACAGAAAATATAAAGGGGAGTGATGGGACTCGAACCGGGAATGCCTCCTCTTTGTGCAAAGGCTCTACCACTACGCTATTGCTATTTGGCTTAATTTGCATATAAATTTCTTATTATCCTCTTCGATCTCTAAACTGATAACTGTAGCTAAGCAAAGGGCAAACCCGTGCAAACATGCTCAAATACGGGCAGCTATATCGGGAATAATAAAAAAAAAGGAAAGTTTTACATTTTAGAATTATACAGGGATTTAGAATGTGGGGGAGTGTAGTGTTGGGTATGTACACATTTGAGCAGACTCACTCATTTCAGTTGACATTTGCAGATTGAGGGACTTGCAGAGGCATGGATTTTTGGACTGCTCGGCAGTCCGACACACCCCCTGCACTCGTGCACACTCCGTGTTAGCCTTAGAGTTGAGTCAGCGCATCCTCATGAATATGCATGGCATGCTGACGTCTTCTTCTTAGGCTGCAGTTTCCGTGTAAGACTTATTTAGTCTTACACGAAGGATTAGTGAATCCCGGCCATTATGTTTTCCATGTAGCCAATTTAAATGGAAATTTGTTTTTAATTAATTATCTGCTGAAGTTCCCTATTTTAAATGGAATGAAAGCACTTATATTTAATAAGATATTTTATTTTGGATTTCACCATTAAAGCTTGTGCTTCACTAACACTTTGGATCTGTGTGCTGCTCTTTTCAAGGTATTTTTTGATTATTTGTCTGTTGGCTTGGTTTGTGGATTTGTAGAGTAATTGAGTGAATAACTGGTACTGTGCAGAAAGTTTATTTTATGTTTTGACCAGAGTACAGACTTGAGAGCACCTGTAATGGTTGCTAGGAAAGTAAGGGACAAAGAGGTGTCAGAAGAGTGGTAAAATACTACAGAGAGCAGTATAAGAAATTACAGGTACAGGTAAAAGTGGAGAAAAGAACAAACAGGAGGGAGGGTCTGCCAGGAATGGCTCAATGATGTGCAGGCTGCCTCTAAAACAAATCAGCTAAACTTATATTAACAAATGTGCACATTACTTTACATACATTAAAACAATGGAATGCAACTGAGGCAGGAATTGTGTTGGCCATTGGAGTGTAGTTTCCACTTTGCGATCAGGTCAAGATAAAGTCAGTCCGTTGTTTGTTTTCTTTATATATTCAGGGCAGATATCCTTTTCAGATATCCACAGAAAAAGAAAAAAAAATCAGAAACCGAGTTGCTCCTGCAGACTATCAGGATGCATGGGGGGTGAGAAAGAAAAATGCAAGTCCAGGAAAAAGACAGTCATTTGAAATGTTTTTTTTTTTTTTTTTTTTTTTTTTAACTACTGATTTGGGACTTTGCTGCTAAGAGTGAGAAAAGGCGGCCAAACTCTAGCCTCCCAGTTTGATTGACAGCCCACCCCCATACTGGTTACATCAGCCTCTTATAGGTTAATAAATTCATAGGATGATATTAGGCTATTGGCCTTGAGGCTCTTATAAGCCTATCCAAGAATTTCACCCATGTTCCCACAAAGTCAGCACTTGTATCCCCTGTCCAGCAGGGACACAGGTGAGATCCCAGGGGTGTATTTTCTGTTTTCCTTCCAGTCATCCAGGTTCCTCTTAAAGAGGGCTAGAGATGTACTCTACTTGACATGGAGAGGGAGTCTATTTCACACGTCTATATCATATTATCGTACAATGTAAATAGCGAACGCTATTTCATCGTACCGATAATATCTTCTTCTTCTTTCGGCTTTTCCCAGTTAGGGGTCGCCACAGCAGATCACCTGTCCGCTCATGATTGGCAGTGGAGTTTTACAGTGTCGAGTTGCCAGCCCGATGCCCAACCTTCCATAGAAGGCACATAAATGCACACACTCACACCTAGGGCCAATTTAGAATATCCAATCCACCTACAGCATGTCTTTGGGATGTAGGAGGAAACCGGAGCACCCAGAGGAAACCGATGTGACCACAGGGAGGACATGCAGACTCTGCACAGAAGGCAACCCAGATGAGTATTGAACCAGAGAACCTCTTGCTGTGAGGTGGCAACGCTAACTGCTGCACCACCGTGGCCACCCTATCATGCTGATAATATTGAAACAACAAAATATTGAACAAACGGAACAAGATCGCACCATAGTGGAGGAAATGGCAAAGTCCCGAAGATGGCCCACCAAATTTTTTCCTTGGGGAAAAAATTCGATGTTCTGTGACTTCGCTATTTTGTCATTTTGACAGTATCGGATCGCTATTTAGTCCATTCAGTAGCATCATATAGACCCTATTTCACAGATGGGGGAGTCTTTGGGACACAAATCTGTCCTGCAAACAAGTTCCGTTAATACCACAGACCAGGTTGAGGCCTTGCATGCAGGTTGCATGAGTGGAGTTTGACTTACAGATATGCAGAAACTTCATCATGGCTGGGTCTGAGATGGCCTTGTATGCCAGACACTGGTCACCTCTGAGCAGTCTGTATGAGACTGAATAGAGGGACAGGGCATTTAGCCTATCTGTACAGAATAGGTGTTTGAGACTCTGGATTTTCCTGGTCAGGAACCTCTGTGATCTCTCCAGCTACTGCATGTGCTTGGCAAGGTACATGCCAAAGGTGGCATTGTACTTGATAATGGGTCTGATAAGGGAGGAGTACAGAGATGTTATGACCTTCGTGTTCCTGGATGAAATACCCTTATTTATGAGGTGGGCCATGTAGAAAGCCTTTAGTACAATGGAAGCAATGTGGTGGTCAAAAGTCAGGTTGCTATCAACCTGGGTGCCCAATTCCCTCATGACTGATTGTGTGCTTACTATGTTGTTATTAATGTGATAATTAGTGGCAATGCCATTTTTCCCAAAGGGGATAATGATGCATTTCTTGGCATTCAGTTTGAGGCCATGCTTCTGGCCCCAGTCATTTGTTTCAGTAAGGCCCTCTTGGAGGATGTTCACATCACTAGGGGAATTAAGACAGTGCCCAGCTTGCAGTCATCTGCAAACCTGGTTAGCCACAGACTACTGGTTTTGACTTGCATCTCAAAAGAGTATATCCCAAACAGTAAAGTCCCCAAGACCAATCCTTGGGGTATACCACTCATAAAGGGTCTACTACTACTACTATTGGTGCCTTCCCCTATTTTGATTTAGTGGGTTCTACCAGTGAGTCGGTTAGCTACCCATCTGATAACATATGGGCTGATGCCTAGCTGGGAGAGTTTAGTGTGGAATAGTGTTAAAGGCTATGGCTAGGTCAAGGTAGGTGGTGTGCACAGTCTTCCCCTCGTCTCTGGCTATGGTAACTGTTTTGAAGAAGTCAACCAAGTTTAACAGGCATGATCTCATTTTGACAAAACCAAACAGTGTGGGATCAAGCTTTTGGAGGTTGCCAATGTCCTTGTTTATATGGTCCATGATAATGTGTTCCATGACCTTGCAGATCAGGCTAGTTAGGCTGATGGGCCCAAAATTGCCTAGGTCAGTGGATGATCCACCTTTGTGTAGAGGGATGACAGTAGCTGCCCTCCATTCAGCTGGGATGAAGCCAGTGCTCAGGCTTTGGTTGAATAGGATGCCTAATGGAGCTGACAGCTCATGGCTGAGTTCATGTAGGATACAGCCAGGGATGTTATTGGGTCTCATGGAGACTGTATTTTTTGCTTTTGAGAAGGCATCAAAGACCTGCTTCCTGGTGATGAGGTGAGGGATGCAGGTGTTGGGGATGTCCTTGTTTACTGATGGGGGGACAGGGGGGTGAAGTTTTCACATGGTGTTTATGTATGTGGTGTTACTGACCACCAGGTCCGAGTAGATTTGGGTGTTACCTTTGAGACTGTGGATGTATGGGAAGAAGGCCTTGTGATTGTTCTTACATCATCTAAGCCAATGCTGGGCCCCATGGCACCACCCCCTCTCTCAGGAGATTGGTTAACTGCCCCTCCACCTGATCCCTCCCAGTTTACAGCCCTTTATCCATCCAGGCACAGAACTTTCTAGCCCTCTCTTGCACTAACTTTACCATCTGGGGCTAGAAGAGAGGAAGAATAGGAACAGAAGAGCCCTGGCTTCACCACCTGGAACCTGGATATGGGAAGACTCTCAACAGACGTGGCCTCAGTAATTACTAGTCTCAGGAAGAAGCTTGATAGTGAAGACCCCAGACTGCAATGCCCTAAAACCATGCTCTTGGACTAACAGCGTTTCACCACAGCAAACAGGTATAGATTCTGTAGTCACTGGGCATGCATTTAACAACATTTCTATAATCTGCCGTACAATGAAATTTGTTCCAGGGCACCACTCCACACTGCTGTATTCTTTAAACCATAGGCACAATTTTCCTATTCTCAAAGATGATTTGAGATGTTTATGTTTACTGAAAGTGCTTTTATACTCTGCACTTCACCATTTGGTGGATTTTTATACCTTGGGCACAGTAAGCCCACATAAAAGGTTCTGAGGTCTCACACTTTACTCACACCTTTCTTCCTACTTGTGCACATCCATGAGCATGTGACTTGTATTCCACTGTGTGCATGTACTGCTCAAAAACAGGAATCACCTAGTGTAGCTTTAAGTGACTACTTCCTCTGCATGCAAAATGGGCTGTCTTTATCAATAGGGAGACGAAGAATGGAGACTGGTTATATTAATTACATATATATATATATATATATATATATATATATATATATATATATATGAGCCTCTTATAAGCAGGCACTGTAAACCCTTTACTGTTATACAAGAGAATAGTAGCCTTTCATATTATACATCAGGAGATAATGAGCCCCATAAAAGTGGGCACAGCCTCTCATTTTACATGTGATAGACAGGAAAATGTTCTGTAATAAAGCCTTCATACGTGGCTCCAAGAAATATTAGCCCCACTGATGCAGACACAGACTCTCATTTTACATGTGCTACAAAACAGACTAATAAAGTATGATGATAGCCTCGTAAAAACAGGCATTTTCAATTACCAAAGTGGACCTGATGAAGCTCAGGTAAAAGTGTTTTCTTTAATATAGTTCTATAGCTGTCCTAATAATGTGTTGTCATGCTTTGCTTGTTAGTAGTTAAAAATAAAAATAAAACCTTTTAACTAAGAATGAGGCTCCACAGGCTGCTGAGCTGGTTAACCCTCACAGGTCTTTCAGGAATATTCAAATAAGGGACTAACCTCTAAGCTTTGTGATTGGCTCCTTGTTTTTCCATCTCCCAGATTTTCCTTCAATCAGCTTCCATGGAACCTCCCACTATTGTCTTTAACTACCTTTAAATACCTGACCTGTTGAATGTAATGTATTAGAACAAGAACACTTGTCCATCTACCTGGTTAACTGAATAAAGTACTGGAAACTTCAACAAGGCGAGTCTATTCTTCCCACAGGGAGGATATCAGAAAAAGAGAGAGAGAGTCTCCTAGATCTGCTAGCTAAAGTGATTTTATCTGGACTAATCCTTTATATTCTGTTCCTTTGGAAGTACAGGAATTCCAGTTTATTGCCATATGGTTGAAATCTCCCATTTTATAGGTATTTTTGGGATAATTAGTTACTCAAGTACATTAGGAATTGTATGTGGTTATAAGGGGACATGCAGGGTTCCTGCACCAGGCTAAAGGTTGATAGTTTGTCTTGTTCCAAGTAAGGTGGGGTTTCATCACTTCAGTTCACGAATCTCAGAGTCTGTGCAGCAGTGATGCAGTCCTTGACAGATATAGAAGCACCACAGCACTTTCAATCAGACCTGAATGTATATTTATTTATTTATTTATTTTATTTTACATTTGTTTACTGGGAAAGTCTGACTGGAACTAGGTCCATTTACAGTGGAGGCCCGGGGAGAAAAGCTCCAAAATAACAGTTTTATACAGTATTACATAAATAGTCAGAAAAAAATTCAAATAATAAAAATTTACATACAATGGATCTTTCCAGACAGGTTTGCATTACAGACAGAGAACCCTGGGTATTGTTTTTTGTGATGGAAAAGAAAATTAGTTTCATACAGAGTTATTAACAATCAAGAAGATAATTCATACAAAGTTCTTTCCAGGTGGGCTTACATTTGTCAAGAGCGGACCTTGGATGTTGGTTATTTGGGAGGAAAAAGAAAAGAGTAGATATACTCATTACCTGGTGCGATCAAAATTACATCATATACGGCAATTTAGTAGGAAAACGTAGCTGAGAGTAGTCCTGTTTTAGGATTTTGTGAAGTACCAAGTGTTAGGCATAGTGAGTAGTGATAGAGAGGAGAAAAGGAAATGAAGGAGATTAGGAAAGCATTTATGTAATGCAAGGACAGAGCCACGCCTTCAAGAGGTGTGGCCTGAGTGATTTTTTAAACAGTGACATAGATGTGGCTGAGGATATATTTTTGGGGAGCTTATTCCATTCCTTGGCAATGGTATGAGAGAAGAGGGCTTTCCCTGCAGAGTTGTTGGCTTTGGATATGCAGAGCAGGGTCTTGTTAGATGAGCATAGAGGATGGTTTGCTGAATACTGGTTTAGTATTTGGTTTAGGGCTGGCATCTTTTGGAGATGCTTTAATATGTTGAAGGTGAGTACTAGCTGGTGGTACCTAATTAGTTGAGGGAGCTCTAACCATTGTAGGTGCTTTAAGGCAAGACAGTGATGACTTCTAAAAGGAGAGTTATTGGCAAATTTTGCTATCTTACTGTAGCATGATTCTAGTTTGTCAAGGTCTGTTTTCCTGATGTGAATTAGGATTGGTGATGCATACAGTAGGGTAGACAAGAGGTGGGTTTGGGCTAGGGTGATTCGAGCCTGGTCTGATAGGAACTGTTTGTGTTTGTGTTTGTATAAAGTTCCTAATTTTTTATGATCTTTTTTAATGGTTTGAGAGATGTGGACATTGTAGTTAAGATCCTGATCTATTTCAACACCGAGTAGTTTGGTATGTGGGGAGGGAGAGATTACTGTGCCATTGTTGGAGGTGATGGTGAAGGGAAGAGTTGTGGTTTTGAATTTGTTGGGGGTGAATAGAAGTAGTTTGGTCTTTTTGGGGTTTAGAATAAGGTGGATATCAGTAATCCATTTTTCTACGGAGCAGAAGGATTCTTGGGTAAGTTTCTGAAGTGTGGTTATGGTTGGGGCTGAGCAGATTAGAGTTGAGTCATCTGCATACTGTATAAGTGATGCATGTAGGGTGGAGGTATGAAGATTGTTAGTGAAAATGGTAAATAGTAAAGGACCTAGTATTGACCCTTGTGTATAGCATGCACAAACCCTAAATATGGAGGAAGTGTTTTCTTTAATTTAAAACAAAGGCTTAGTAAATACTCAAATATGAATGTGTTTCAGTTGTAGGAGATCCTCTAGGTCGGGCAATTTGTTGCTAAGACTTTAAAGCCTCCGCAGTATGGCTCAGTTTTGTGCAGGAAATGGGTACACTGGTATCTGCTATAATGAGACATCTATTAGCCAGATTGTTCTTAATAAAGTCATTATTGAGGAAGCATAGGCTTTAGCCATGAAGCGCAAGCATCCTTTGGAAAGCAACAAAGCAACTTGGACTGCCAATCATGTAATCTCATACTGATAAATACTGGACATCACCCTAGAAATGGCACCTACTTCTAAGCCATTTGTTGAAGCCAATCATATTTGCTTCGTAGATAGATATTCTGGGCAAAGATAAGATCTGATTTAGGGCCACTGTCTTCCCTGCACTGGACATGTGCATAATGAAATCCAACATGTCTTTCTGCATATCCCTCAGAGTTATGCACCTCAATTCATTCACACCCACATAGACTACCATTAGGTCATAATCATATTTGTCTTGTCTCAATAACCAACAGCTAGTGAATTTAATGCCCTAGCAAAACATGTTAGTAACTTTAATGTACATGATTTTAGATTTATTGTCCTTGATACAATACAGTTAAATAAAAGAGGGAGGGCATGGCCAATTATTCTGGAAAAAATGGAATTAGCCTAGCAACTACATTTAAATGCTCATTGTTGTCTAGGCTTGAATGAAACTATTTCCATTAGTAGTATTTTAAAGCTAAAATCTCTAAACAGATAGTGTTTAACAAACTTTGGTAAAAATGTGTTTAAAAAGTTCCAAATACTTGAGTATACTTTATACACTTTATATAGTTACATTTGTTTAACAAGGTCACTTTGTTTATGGGGATGTGTGTTATGTTATAAGATCTGATAGGCTGCTGATTACATGAACTTGCTGGATATAAATGGAAAAAGAAGTTATGTCTTACCATAACGTTCCATCTGTGATGTAGATCTTCATTCATTCATTACTGATAGGACTTTGGTTCTGTCCTCGGAACCAACAAGGCTGGTACCAAGCTCACGCCAGCCAAACTCTCTCAGCTAAGACCTACCCACAATGCCCCTCTCATAGTGTCTTCAGATCAAGTTTGTCCGCCCTTATAGTATAGAAAGAATAATAGTAATAGTAGAAGGCTCTGTCTGAGCAGACACCCTAACAAATAAGGAGATCCTAAAGTCCACCAGGAGTCCAGGCAGGGGGAAGGCGGGTGGGAAGTAATGAATGAATGAAGATCTACAACACAGATGGAAAATTACGGCAAGACATAACTTCTTTATCTGATGTTGTAAATCTTTATTCATTCCTTACTGATAGGACCAAGTCCCCAGCTACTTAAATCCTGGGTGGCCCTAAGGAAGGACATTCCTGAGCACCAAAGAACCAAAAGATGCTCGTTCCCTGGAGGTCATGTCCAATTTGTAATGACTGAAAAGGGTATGAGGTCTTGCCTAAGTGGCTTCTGTGCAAATATCATCCATAGAGGCTCTGGAATGAAAGGCTACTGAGGTAGCTATCGATCTAGTAGAGTGAGCCTTTATTTCGGAAGGCAAGGACACTTTTCTGCCAAAAGCCACTAAATAATCCCCACTCCAATCCTAAGTAATGGTGTTTCTGAGCCAAGAAGATAAAGTCATTTTGGAAACAGGCTTACCCATTCTGGGTCCTGTAAAGGAAACACACAATTGATCTGTTTTTCTGAAAGATTTAGTTCTGTCCAAGTAGAAATGAAGTTGCCTATGAACATTGAGGGTATGCAGAAGGTATTCCCCTCTAATTGAATGATGGGAAAAGAAAACTGGTAGGTTAATAGATTGGTTAATGGAAAAAACAGAAATTACCTTGGGCAAAAAGGAGGGGTCAGTACGTAGAGAAACTCTTTCCCTATGAAAAATCAAGTATGGTCTCTTGACACTCAAGGCCTGCAACTCGGATACTCTTCTTGCTGAGGTAAGGGCTACTAAAGTAGAGTTTTCCAAGACAAAAACTTTATATCACAGGAGTTAGAAGGCTCAAAAGGAGGAGTTGTTAATGACTGAAGCCCCAAAGTCAAGTCCCATGGCTCTATAGGAGGCTTGACAGGAGGTTTAATATTTAATACTCCTTTTATGAAGGTTTTGCTCAGTCGGTGTGACATAACAGATGAATTGTCAATTCCATTGTGAAAATTCGCAACAGCTGCTAAATGCACTGCAATTGTCGATGCTGAAGCTTCTGCGTGCAATAGGGTAGTGAGGTATTGTAGAATCTTCTGAACAGGCATAGAAAAGGGGTCCATGTTATGTTCTTTTGCCCATCTAGAGAACCTAGTCCACTTATTGAAATAAATTTTCCTGGTGCATGGTTTGTGCAAAGCCAGAAGGATCTCGCAAACAGGGCATGAAATATCAGGTAGCCTGGCAATCATCAGAAGTGGAGAAACCAAGTTATGAGCTTGAGTCTGTGGAAATTGGGATGAATCAGTCCCTGAGGATGAGACAGCAGTCCTTGAGATTGATCCAGGATCCACAGGCTGTGAATCAGGTGAGGCCATAGGAATGGAAACCAGACTTAACGGGGCCAATAAGGGGCAATGAGGATCACTTTGCTTCTCAACCTTTGAGCTTTCTGTAGAAATTTTGGGATAAGGGAAAATGGGGGAAAGTCATACAATAGACCCGGGGACCAATCGTGCATCAGATCATTCCTCGGTGACTCCCCCAGAAGGGGGATCAGGGCAAAGTAGCTTCTGCGTTTGTTGTTTAGGGGTGAAGCAAACAGGTCACAGCAAGGCCTGCCCCAGCGGTGGAAGATTTGTGCTTCACTAACGCTGTGGATCTGTGTGCTGCTACTTTCAAGGTATTTTTGGATTATTTGTTTATTCAGTCTCAATTACTTGTTTTCTTCTCCAAACAATATTGTGTTCTTGAATAATTTCTAGCAAAAGTCTCTGATATTGCCTTTACTTTCTGTCTCTGAGATTGTTTTTTGTAGTCTTTTGTGAACTGGTCCTACTCACCTCCAAACTTGCAGGGAACTCCATAATCTTACCAAGAAGCAGGTTGACCTTGATAAAAAAAAAAATTCTACCAAAAGCCACTAAATAATCCCCACTCCAACCCTAAAAAATGTTGGCATACTATAAACAAGCTCTTACATCCTGGCAATCCTTCTACTCCTAATCCCTGTCCCAATAGGTCTGACTTGAATGCAGCCATCTTTCTAAATTCCTTTTTCATTGACTCTATTCAAAATTTGACTAAAAAAGACAATACGTCCCACCCCACTACAGATCCCACTCCTTCTTACCACACTCCCCTTTTCTTTCTTAAGCCCTCCCCTACTGCTTATATTAGATCACGTCTCAGCAAACTTAAACTATTCTCTCCTTCCACCGACAACCTACCTCCACTTTTCCTCAAGCTTGCTGTTAAATCTATTGCCTATTCTGTCTCTATTTTCATCAATAGATCCATTCAAGAATGCGCAGTTCCTAAAATCTGGAAGAAATTATATGCCTTACCCCTGCACAAAGGCGGTAACTCTTCAGAACCCAATAATTTCAGACTAGATCACTGAATAGCATATCAAGCATTTGTTTGGTCCAGTTCTTGCTGGAGATTGTGAGAAAAAGAATGGGATTGATAACCCTATCCCATCCCCTGCCCCAAAATTCTAGCCACAATCAAACTTGGTTTTTGATAGTTTCTTGATATCAACTTTCACATTACACAAGGGTATCTCAAAAAAAAGGGGGAGGAAGGAGAGCGTCTTGTGGTACACTGCTGGTGAAACTTTTCTGTCTAAAGAAATATGTCCAGGCCTGACAGTGTATGTTCTGTCAGGCAGACAGTAAGGTACCCCTGCAAACTACACTTGGATTAATAGGTACATGGGTCCACGGATCAATACTCCACAATCAATATAATAGATACTGTTTTGCTTGATATGCAGGAGATAGTGAATTCCATAAGTGATAAATAGGCTGGAGGTTTACTATCATTTTAGTGATCATTACAATATTGAATTGCTAAATAACTCATCCACAAGGTCGCAAGACTAGAATGATGACTACTTTTTCGAACACCCAGACTTGCCCCCTTCTAAACTCATGTTAGCACTTGCTTCTGTCTCCAGACAAGTGAGATGATTCAATATTAGACATTGTTTGAACAAGCAGTTATCTACATTCTCTCCTTATGACCCTCTGGTCACATTATTTAGTGAGTCAACATTGTAATGACTGCTAAAATGATAGAGTGTGTGTGTGTGTGTGTGTGTGTGTGTGTGTGTGTGTGTGTGTGTGTGTGTGTGTGTGTGTGTGTGTGTGTGTGTGTGTGTTGCAGCAGGGCTTTAAAATCAGACATCTTTTGATAAAACTTCTGGCATTGATTAGAGCCACCTTAACGTATTTTGAGTTGGAACTTTCTAGGTTGTAGTGTTGAGTATGTGGTTTTTGCCTAAAGAATGTACTATGGGGGCAGTAAATATTTTAGCCAGAATGAAAAGTCTCTGGTAATACACCATATTTTGCATATCATGAGGGCCATTCATCCAGCTCCACCCAAGCAGACACATATGATCCACTAGAAAGACACCAGCTAATAAGCCAATTATATGGTTCCTAAATGTTGGCAGCTTTCTAGGTGGTGGCAAGATGCCACTCAAAATCGGTGTCTTTGCAGCCTTGGCCACATACTTAGTAAGATCAATTACATCCTTCAACATTACTCTTGGAAGGAGCACAAAATGGTCAAGCACCACTATGTGGCCCACCGCCAGGTTATAATTCTAGTTGCAAACTGAGGGATTAAGAGCCTTTGCATTGGTCTGGGTGCTGTCTCTGGAAGGAAAGCTTTGACAATTTTCTTGTCCAGTCTCAAGGTGATTGTGTCAGTGTGCCTTACACTAAAGCAACAATTACCAAAACATCTCCTGAGTGCTTGCATCATCTGTAGTTGTTAAGTGGTTGTGTTATGCACTTTTTGACTCAATGAAGTATGTGCATGGCAGATGACATATGTGCCAATGATGTACACATGGTGACTGAGATTTCTTAGTTCTAATTTTAAGATTCTTGGGTAGTGAATTCTTAAACACCTTGACATAAGTGTACTGTAGTAGTGGTGTGCGTATTTGTTGCTTACTAAATGTGCAATACTGTGACAGGCAGGACTCCAAATTCATCCAGTATTTGCACATCTTAATTGCTTTGGGAACAATAATTTATTTTTGGTAAGCATGAGATAGTAAGACCATTGACTCAAAACACAAAATGTTATCAGGCTGGCAGTGTGGATTTTAAACCTTATCTGTGGCATCAGGCGGGGAAGACGTGACATCTTTTAAAAAGTGGAACTTTTGTGTATCCATATACCATCACCTATATTTTTATTTATGTCTGTAGAACTGCACAAAGTACTAGTAAGATTAATAGTCCTGCAATTTCCAAAGTCAGTAGAGTGTACACTGGAAGCTATACCATTTATCAAAAAAAATGTTACTTAATAAGCAACTGGTTTTGGCATAATCCTTGAAAGTACAGGAGTGATTAGGGCTGTTAAGTAGGTTTGCAGGAAGAAGGTCACAGAAAGGTGGTCAGACATGAGAATGGAAGAGATTACAGGAGGTGGTGTAGCTGAGGGATAGCTAAAAAAAACTCTCCTCTGCTGGGCAGTTGGCCATTTGGTCAAACATACTATTATTTACAAAGTCAAGAAATCCATATGCTTTTTGTTGCTGGTATGCATTTCCCAACTTGTGCGTGCATAGCTGAAGTCACCCAAAAGAACAGTACTTTGATGCTTAACTTTTCTAAATAATTAACATACTGTGCATGATCTTAAGGGTTCAGAGACTGGATACTAAAAGTTAGCTAGCATGCGATACTTAATGAAACTGAATGTTGCTAGAGCTTCAGCCAGTTCCAAATTTAAATCATGTGGAAATTTCTAAGAGACAATGAAATTATGAATAAATACAACTATTGTTAGACCTGAAGGCACAATAGGCACTCTACACTTGGAGAAGGAGTACTTCCACTATACTATAACCTGGTTTCTGTGATATCTTAAATACTGATCCCCTCAGCAGTGCTACTTTGATACTATATGGATTGGAGTTTGTCATGCAGGGATTTTCATCAAGTGAAACCTGCCTGCAAAGAGACACTATGGAGTAGCAGGTGTTTCAGATAGTATGACAAAACCAAGAGGTGGAGATGTGCAAGGCCATCAAAGACATGAGAAGAAAACTCAACAATATCTCTGCATTCCCCCACTCTGGAATTCTTAAGATCTTTCCAGCTAAACAGACAACTACAAGGTCATAATCTTAACTTTAGAGTAGGGGGCTATGCACCTTAGTGACAGCCCTAATCTTAGTACCAAAGAGGCAGTTTGCTGTCACCCTATCCTTTGACAACCTGTTGAGTACTATGTCTCTGTACATTCCATTGACAACCCCAAACTTATTAGAAATGAAAGAGTTTAATGGGAAAACAAAGTAGTATTACTACCCGTCAGAATGCTATTGAAGCCATAACTGCAGTATATACTCAGCTCTGGAAACTGTAGATAGGAAAGTGCACGAACATTTGTGGAGAATGTTTAGAGTAATATAGTAAAAAGGCTGAAAGATGAACCAACAGTGTTACAAAGAGAAACTGAAAAAAAAAACAGATATTTATTCTCCACGAGATGAAAACAGAAGAGCTGAACAAAAGAATCATAAGAGCATTGAAAATGTTTCTGAGCTAAAAAAAAAAATGGAATAAAGGCAGAATCCATAGACTGGATTATAGGAGATTACGAGGCTAATAGCCCTAGGGTCCTTACAAGCTTAGTAAAGTTCAACCCGTGTTCCCACGGGTGACTGGTTCAAGCAGACACTAAAATCAGCAACAATTGCCCCTGTCCAAGAGGGACACAGGTGGAACTCCTGGGGTGATGTTCTGGTTACCCATCCAGTCATCCAAACCTCTCTTGAATAGGGCCAATGAGGGGCTTTGTTTAGCATGAATAAGAAGCTTGTTCCAAATGTCAGGCAACTTCTGTGAGACAAATCAGCCTCTCCAGCAAGTTCTGTTGATGTTGCATACTAGGTTAATTTCCTTTCAGTGAGTGACCATTTGACTGATGAATGTGCATCTTTTCTATTAAAGCTGGGTCAAAGATTGCCCTATATGCAAGGCACAGGTCACCTCTGAGCAGTTTGTATGACAGAGTAAAGTGACAATGACCTGAGTCTGTCTGCATAAGACAGATATTGAAGACCCTGAATTTTCTTCATAAGGAACCTTTGTGTTCTCTACAATTGCTGTAGGTGTTTGGAAAGGAACATACCAAAGGGAGCATTGTACTCTATTATTGGCTTGATGAGGGAAGAGTACAGAGGGGTTATAACCCCTTTTTTCTGGAGACAATGCCCTTACTTATCAGATGAGCAATATAAAATGGCCTTCTTACCACTGTGGAGACAGGGTGATTGAAGTTAAAGTTGCTGTAAAACCTGTTTTCCCAGATCTCTCACTACTGACTGTGTGCTTAGGGTATTGCTATTGATGTGGTAGTTTGCAGGAATATCACCCTTTGCTGAAGGGGATGATAGTGCAATTTTTTACATTAACTTTAAGACCGTGACTTTGGCACTAGTCATTAGTCTGCATAAGACCTTTTTGCAGGATGCAGATATTGCTAGGGATTTCAATGATCGCTCCTAGTTTGCAGTCATCAGCAAACTTTTGTCAGCCACAGTCCTTTAGTTTTAGCCTGTACGTCGAAAAAGTAGATTCCAAACAGTAGGGATCCCAGAACCGATCCTTGTGAAATGCCACTGGTTACAGGTCTACTAGAGGAGATGGAGTCCCCTATTTTGTCTGTATAAGTTCTATATGTGAGCCAGTTTGCAATCCACCTAATAATATATGTTTTGATACCCAGGTGGGTCAGTTTATCAATGATACCTGAGTGAGGAATTGTGTCAAAGGCCTTGGCTAAGTCTACATCAGCTGTATGCACAGATTTGCCCTTGTCTAGGGCTTTGGTGACTGTCTCAAAGAAGTTCATCAAGTTTAACAGGCATGTTCTCCCCTTAAAAAAGCCACACTGGGTGGGGTCGAGCATGTGAAGATTTCCAATATCTTTGTTAATAAGGTCCATGATGATTTGTTCCATGGCCTTGAAGATAAAGCTGGTCAGGCTAATGGATCTATAGTTCCTGGGGTCCGTGGATGCACCCCCTTAGTGAAAAGGGATGACTGTAGCTGTTTTCCATTTCACTGTGATGAAGCCAGTGTTTAGGCTGTGATTGAAAAGTGTGCTGCATGGTGATGCTAATTCCTGTTTTAACCTATGTAGAACACAGCCTGATATGTAGTCTGGTCCCATAGAGGCTGTGTTTTTGGCCACGGAGAGGGCATTTAAGACCTGCTCCTTGGA
The DNA here is from genome assembly GCF_019279795.1 of Protopterus annectens. NCBI lineage: Eukaryota > Metazoa > Chordata > Ceratodontiformes > Protopteridae > Protopterus > Protopterus annectens. The sequence goes on along the minus strand of NC_056736.1, from coordinate 729,611,661 downwards.
GATACTAGGTAGGGGACACATGTTTGGGATGCTTTGATGTATATGTGGTGGGGTCAGGGGAGTGAAGTTTACAATGAACCTGTCAGCCACCAGGTTTGATATATCCACAGGTTCTATATATGTAGTACCTTTAACTATGAGTTCAGCGCAAATCTGGGTCTTACCTTTGAGGCTATGGATGTAACTAAAGAATGCCTTGTGGTTATCCTTAGTTAGGGTAGTTAATTTGGATTCTTGGTTAGCTTTGGAGGACCTCACTGGGAGTCTTGTTTGCTTGTTTAAGTTGAGGAGGGAGTGTTTCCAGTTTTGAGTCCGCTCCTTCCTGCTCTTAGCAATTACTTTCTCCTGTTGTATAGTCTATTAAAGGCAGTTGTCCACCAGGCAGGTTTGTTGTTTCTTGAAGACCTTGCTTTGGTTCTATCAGGTACGGCAGAGTCAATACAATAGTACAGGTGCTTGTATAAAGCATTGGTGTATAACTCAGCATAGGTGCCTGTTCCATCAGTGGGGGGAGGGGCTCTGAAGCTATAGGGTAAGGATGCAAACTTAAGTCACAGCATGAGTAAATACTTCATCACATAAACTGTGGTGGACAGCTGAAAGGAGCTTTTACTGTTAGCAGCAGAGAGTAAAATGTCAAATGGCAGCTGCATTCAAAAAGCCTTGGACATGAGAAAAGGAAAGTGATGTAAGAGTGGTGAGTACATGTGATTATATATATTATATATATATTTTATATATATATATATATATATATATATATATATATATATATATATATATATATATACACACACACACACACACACACACACACACACACATATATATATATATATATATATATATATATATATATATATATATATATATCCACACACACACACACACACGCATACATACACACGGGTCTACTTCTGTTCTTCGAAATTACACTTTATCGAAGAACAGAAGTACGAACCCACTTCAGCGAAAGTGCAGTTAAGCAAAAATGCACTTTTGTGAATTACTCTTTACCGAAGCATAGTACAATGGGGGTAAAGGAATATACCCTTTTCCCCACTGTAGTGCAATCTTGGAGTAAGTATATTTAAGAAGTGGGGATGTGGAGGATGCAGGAGAGCTTGCCCCCCTGCAAGAATGTGTTTGTAGTGTGTTTTATGCATCAAACAGAAGTAGACCCATATATATACACACACACACACACACACATACATATATTTATATATATATATATATATATGTATATATGGGTTCACTTCAATTCACTGAACTTTCAATTCACTGACTTTCATTTCACTGACACCATTTCACTGAAATTCATTTCACTGAAACTTCATTTCACTGAAAGTTCATTTCACTGACAACTATAATTAGCAATAAAATGGAATATTCCCCCTTCCCCACTGTAGTGCGACCCTGGAGTTATAATATATAGTTAGGGGGGTGTGGGGGGCAGAGCCCCCCCACATGGGGGGGTGTGGGGGGCACAGCCCCCCACTTCATTTCATATGATATTCTTACGTTTTGATATAATATTGCTTAGTAAAAGAAAGGTAAGTGGGGGGCTGCACCCCCCACACCCCCTGTTGGGGGGGGCTCTGCCCCCACACACCCCTAACTATATATTCTAACTCCAGGGTCGCACTACAGTGGGAAGGGGGCATATTCCATTTACTTTGTAATAATACTTGTCAGTGAAATGAACTTTCAGTGAAATGGTGTCAGTGAATTGAAGTGAATCCATATATATATATATATATATATATATATATATATAGGTTAATAGGTTAGTACTAAGCTAACTGCTCTTGCGAGCCATTTTAAGCCTAGCCAATTATCCCTTGTGAGACTCAAACCCTGCACCTTGTGTTTGCAAGGCAAACACCTTAACCATTAGGCCACCCTCCTAATATATATATTATTACAACAGGGAAGAGGCGTTAAATCGAATGCCTCTTCGCCGACACATATAGAGCGAACACACTGGAGCGTGAACGCTCAGAGCAGCGATTTCTTTCCCTGGGAAAGAAATCACTTGGCCTTCTCTGGGTGTTTGCCCCTGTCCCCACTGTAGTACGATCTTGGAGTTGGTATATTTAGTTAGGGGGGTGTGGGGGTCACAGCCCCCCATGTTGGGGGGTGGGGGGGGCAGAGCCCCCCACATTGTAATGTTTGAAAGTGTGTGTATTTGTGTGTTAGTACTACCGATTTCTTTCCCAGGGAAAGAAATCGGTGTTCTGAGCATTCACGCTTTAGTGCGTTCGCTCTATATGTGTCGGCGAAGAGCCGTTGAATTAAACGCCTCTTCGCTGTTGTAATATAGACCCATATACATATATGTATATATATGTATATGCACACACACACACACACACACACACACACACACACACACACACACACACACACACATGTGTGTATGATTGTATATATAGAAACTAATATGACACTTAATGTCTCTTTTAATCTAGCATGTTTAGTTTAAATCCATATTTCATATCACTGTTCTCACAGGACAGTTTTATTCACGACATTATTTTTCTACTGTTGCCTCTTTACTGAATCATAGTTTCCCCATCTTCTTTTTTTGACATTTTACAGAACATGATACAATTACTGTTATAAACGTTGCAGATATAATGGATGTGCAGAAGATGTAGTTGTCAATTTGAAAGACAGCAACTCCTCTTACATAACCATTCAATCATTGAGGTATACATTCAGGAAAATCAGTTTCAAAGCACTCTGTAAACATTATATGTGATCCACAGAGTCTTTTCAATAACTCATCTCACTTATGTTGGCACAGTGGGTGTATTAAGAACTGGATTACTTATTTTTCCCCTAACCTTTACTGCAATGATTCAGAACTACACGTTGTTTCACAGACATAACGTGTACCCGCACTTTGTTCTTACTGTCTCATTTTATTCTGAAAATGCACATTAAAGTGAATGTTTTCCTGCAAAATCATTATGTCATTTAGTTCCTCCATGATTTCTGCCTTTTATGCATATTCTTTGTCATAGGAAAACATTGATTTTTGTGTTTTTCACATTTTGCACTATTGTTCATTTTGGTGGTATAGGCCTTCTGTTTTCCATCTACTGTAAGGCAGTTGACCTACAGTTTATGAGCCTCATTACTCCCACAGACAAATGATTATTATAAAATTATAAGGGAGGAAGATTTCCAGATTTTGCTTCTGTTTCACATAACATACGCAGCCATATATATTTTTTGCAAAATAATTTACACCAGTACAACATATTTGGAGCATTATTGGCAAAACATTTTCTCCAAGTGAATTGTTTAATTGCAAAAATATCCAAAGGAATGGATGGATGAATAAATCAACAACCAATAAAAATACATACTTTTTGACAATGATAAAAATAAAAAAAAAAACATTTGTCCACGCATTCCTTCGGATATTTTGCTTGCAGTTTGTTTAGCACTGTTTTGGAGCTTGTCCTTGAGGTTTGACATTGAATGATTGTATTACAGTTTTAGGGATGAGGAATATAAGCTGCGAAGATGCACCATTCTGTAGTCTTTGGGTTGATTCCTTCCGTCTTCATTTGGAGACTGTTTGACTCTACTCTCAGCAAGTGATGCCAGGTCAGCCCATTAAAAGATATAAATGCGCTGGTCTGCCTATTAACAGATGAATGTAATTAAAGATCTAATGGCCTAATGTATTTATTTACACAGCTGTGAATGCTGTTACCCTTTTTTTTTTTGTGCAATTTTTTTATTGTTAAAGCATTGATTAACCAAGCTTTTATTGTTAAACCATTTGTGTGTTTCAGGATCACATATGTTCTACGTACCTCAAAAAAAAAATATTCATTTTATACAATTACTTGGATCATTCTGAAGGAGGCATATTTATACCATTACAGTATATTTCACAAACACTGTCATCAGCTGCCCTGCTCTTTGTGCAAGGGGTCATTCTGCACAGGATGGAAAATAAGAGCCACTCTCAAAATAAAAACTGATGATGACGCCTAGGTCTTCATTGTTATCCTTACACTCATGTGTGCATTTTCCTTTTAGTAGCAGTGCTGTCGACGAAAAACTGAGGAGGTTTTCTTTTCTTTCACTTCATACAATATATTTTAAAAAAGAATACATTCTTCAAAATGGTACATGAGATTTGAGCTGTCTTGGGCTGCATAACTTTTAGGAAGGAATGAGAAAAATTTGTCTTCTAATTCTTTTTAGCATCACTCCTATTAAAGAACTTGCTAGGTTATCTTGCAAACATAAAAATACTTTTGTGGATTCAAAATTAGATACACAGCAGCAAAAAAGTTATATTTTTTTTAAACACAAAATTTAATTACTTCTTATTTTTTTTCAGAAATAACTACAAAATTAGATTAATCTCAAAGGCTGAACTCACAATGAGGTATTCCTGAATAAAATCAGAAATAATAAAGAAAATATGTGAATGCTACAGAATTGCTCACCCATGTGCTGGGTATAGCAGGCATACCTCTAGCAGACTTTTTGAAAATTTCACAATGAGAAAAGGTACAGATGTTGGTGTCCTACAGCACAAAGGGAATGTCTATTACATAATGATGCCTGGTAGTACAACTAAAACTAAAACCTTAAGTTTCTTGGGATCAGGCAAAATATATGGCAGCAGTTTTCCTGTGAAGATCAAGATAACCCAAATAGTGGGTGGTAAAGATAAAGGATTTGAAACTCATTGTGATATTTTGGATTCACATCTGGCAGTTCTTTACATACCGAAGTGTCAGAGAAGAAACATGATATCCATACCAGTCTCTGCAAATTAATTTTAATAAAACATTCTTACCTAGATGACAAGATACATGGTAACTCTCACCAAGTAAGGAAGTAATTTGGTAACCATTTGAAATATTAAGATACACTCTAGCAATTCCAGTAAAGCTGTGCCTGAATAATCAAATATCTGACTTTTTGAAAAAAAAAATATATATATATATCCACTATATTCTAGAATTCCATTTCTTCGGTATGGCGACCTTGGAGGTGGTATATGTAAGTTTGATGGGATGGCTGTGCGAGGTGGCTTGCTACCCCTGCAAAAAAGTTTCTAAGAAAAGAACAATGAGCGATATTCACTCTTCTCCAGTTATGGTCTTTTTTTCTGTAGCCAGCACTTGGCATTTCAATAGGGGGCTCAATAAGTTATATGAGGCAATCAGATTTAGTATGGGGATCACTACAGACAGTCTGGAATTTTTTTTGGCATCTAACCTGAATATGTTTTCTCCATCTTTAATTCACTATCCTGGAAATCTCCTAAAATCAGAAACAGATTTATTTATTTTATTTATTTATTTATTTTATTTTACATTTGTTGACCGGGAAAATCCGACTGGATACATGTCCATTTTCAGCGGAGGCCCAGGGAGAAAAGCTCCACATTGACATTAGTTTACGTACTTATAAACAGAGAATATATTACATGTTTTGATAATTAATACATAGGTACAAAGAGATAAGTGAACAGAGAAAATACTGCTCTTTACTAAGACTAATACGTAGGTACAATAAGATTATGTAATTGATAAACATATAAGACTAATATGTAGGTACAGTAGGGTTATGTAATTGATGAACATATAAGGTTTAAGAGGAGAAAATGTCAGAGTAAATGCTAGATAGAGGAAGAGCCTAGAGGAAAACATGAGGAGAAGTGGGGTTCCAGAGGGTGGTGGGTTTAGTCTGGCTTGGAACATTGACAGAGCCACTGATTTTTAAAGTGAAGGGTTAGATTTGTCTTGAATTTGGATAAAGAGGTGATGGTGGTGAGTTGAGGTGGAAGGGAATTCCATATTTTACCAATGGAATTTGCAAACAGCGAGTCACCTCCAGAGTTACAGGATTTGACTGTTTGAGCAAGTAGCCTATTTGCTGAACGCAGGCTAGTTAGGTTTAGATATGGGGTGATTAAATTACGCAGTGCAGGGATGGAATCAGGATGATGGAGGATCTTGTAAGCTATTGTTAGCTGGGTTTGTTGAAGTAGGTTAGGTAGTTCCACCCAGCCTAGGTTGTGCAGGTTGATGCAGTGATGGGTTTTGTAAGGCATGCCAGTAACAAATCTAGCAATGTGATTGTAGCAGCCAGAGAGCTTATTTAGGTCAGATTTGTACAGGTTGGTAAGTATGGGTGAGGCATAAAGGAGTGAGGAGAGGAGATGAGAGCGGGCTGTGGCTTCTCTTGCTTTGGGAGTAAGAAAGGTTCTTATTCTATAAAGAGACCCCAGTTTTTTGTTAACTGTTTTAATAGTTTGGTTAATGTGTAGGTCGAATCTGAGTTTGTTGTCTATGGTAACACCTAGTAATTTGGAATTTGAGTCTGGGGATATAGTAGTCCCATTTTTGGATTGAACAGAAAAGGGTATGGGGGTAGGTTTATGGGTAGGCTGGAAGAGTAATAGTTTGTTTTTTTTAGGGTTAAGGATCAATTGGTGACCTAGCAACCAGTCTTCAACTGCAGTGAGACAGTCTTGGGTTTTGGATAATAGCTTAGTTGGTGACCTGTCCGTGTTTAAGAGTGTTGAGTCGTCCGCGTATTGTATACAGGAGGACTCGGGGATGACTGTGTGGAGGTCGTTTATAAACATAGAAAAGAGTAGGGGTCCCAGGATGGAGCCTTGGGGAACCCCTATGGTGTTAGGTAATAGGGGTGAGAGTTTGTTTTGCCATAGTACGGCTTGATTTCTGTCTGAGAGATAGGCATGGCACCACTTGAGTGTTGTGTTGTCTAGTTCAAATGTTTTTAGAGTGTTGTGCAGTAGTTGGTGGTTGACCATATCAAAGGCCTTTGATAGGTCAAGAAAGAGAGCGGATGACATGTATTTGTTGTTTTTGTTGTGGTTTATTGTGTCAGTGAAGGACAGGAGGGCAGTGGTAGTGCTGTGTTTGGGTCTGAAGCCATGCTGTGAGGTAGTCAGGAGCTTGTTCTGGATTAGATAGGGTGCTAGTTGATTGTGTATGCATTTTTCCATGATTTTAGCAAGTGGTGACAATATGGCTATTGGCCTGTAGTTGGATAGGTCAGTAGATGTCCCACCTTTGTGGAGAGGGATGATGTGGGAGATTTTCCAGATTGATGGGATAGTAGATTCCGTTATGGTGCGGTTAATTAGGATGGAGATGGGGTAAGCTATGACCTCTGCAGCTTTTTGTAGGTAATCAGCTGGAAGAAGGTCAGCAGCAATGGTAGTAGGCTTTAGTTTCTGCAGAAGGGATCTAATGAAGGAAGTGGAAACAGGTTGTAGGTGGAAGGAGGGTTCTGACTTCAGAGTCGGACTCGTGGTAGTGGGGTTGGTCAGAGTTTGTTGTGCCGCTAAGGATTTGATAACATTAATAAAGAAAGAGTTAAATGCATTGGCCACTTCTTCAGGACTTTTATCATTTAGGTCAGCCGGAGTTGGGGTAGAGGTCTTGCCTGGATGGAGAAGGTTGTTAATACCTGCCCAGAACTTTTGGGGATTAAGTTGATGTTTATTTTGGAGTTGGAGGTAGTAGTTCTTTTTGTCTAGTAAAATGGATTTTTTTGTCACATTTCTAAGTTGTTGGAAGTGAGATCGGTCTAGGGGGGTTTTGGAGGCACGCCATTTGTCCCAGGCTTTGTTTCTAAGTTTGATTTTATACTTAGAGTCTTTTGTTAGCCATGGAGCAGTCAGGTTTTTAACCTTGGCTGAATGTATGGGGGCGTGTGAATTGAGTATTTTTATAAAGGTGGAATTAAAGGTTATAACGGCTTCCTCAAGAGGGAGGGATTTAAGATTAGACCAGTTACAGGACTGCAGCTCAAGTTGGAATTTGGCGAGGTCAAATTGTTTAGTGTTCCTGATAGATTTATAGACTGGTAATTTACATCTCCCTGCCTTATTTTTCTCTATGTAGGTTATGAGATGGTCACTGATATCGTTTGGGAGAGTCCCAGATTTATAGGCGTGAGATGGACTGTTAGTGAGTATCCAGTCAAGAAGACTTTCTTTTTGGTTGGAGTTACCAATTCTGGTGGGGGAGGTTATGATTTGTGAGAAGCCATGGAGATTTATGAGGGTGGGGTTTGTCTCAGAGGAGCATTGGTTCCAGTCTATATTCATATCACCCAGGATAATAGTTTCCTGGGGACAATTGGTAGCGAGCCAATTTAAGATATGCTCAAGTGTGTCAGTGTTGCTTCCGGGGGAATGTAGATCACAAGTAGATTAATACTTTTTTCCTTATTTATATGGATCTTCAGGGAAATTAATTCTGCATTGGAGAATTGGGGGGGTTGTGAAGGGTTCAAAGTAATATTTAGTGAGCATTTATAGAGGACGGTGAGACCACCTCCTTTTTTTACTGGGCGGTCCTTTCTGTATATGTTATAGCCTTGTGGGGTGATTTCAGTATCTTTTGTGGCTGGTTTTAACCAGGTTTCTGACAGGCACATAATGTCGGGGTGGTATATCTCTAACAGGGCGTGCAGATTGTGTATTTTGTTGTTTAGACTTCTTATATTAAGATGACAGATAAGGAGGGAGTTAGGAGAGGTTGGGGGAAGAGATAGGTTATGTGAGTAAGTGTTTGTGATAGGGCCTGGATTGGGGTGGATGTCACCATCCTTGGACAGGTTTTTTCTTAGATGTTCTATGAGTTTCAGGAGTTTGAGTAGTAAAATGTCAGTATATTTGGATTTAGGAGAGTTAATTCTTGGTTTATAGGGGAGGGGGTATCTGATGTATTGTACCATATTGGTGGGGTAGTGAGTAGGATAAGCAGTGTAAGGTAAGGGTGATAGACTACAGGTATGATATTTGGGATAGTGATATCCGTAGTAGATAGTGTACTCATAAGAACAATTTAACAAGCTCATTTTGTGAGCTTGGGTAGAACTTGAACTTGCAGCCTAGCCTGTCTTGCTATACGGCCAGCTAAGAAATTGCCCCAAGTATCATAATTTATAACTTTTTGATATGCTTGACATTTATTTATAACTATTTGATAAAGAAGTAACAAAACTTTTAGGAGTAACAATTCCAATTGTTTTTTGAAGTCCCCAAAGGCATATTTGAAATCAGTATAAATATTAACCACCCTCACCTTAATAATTTTACAAGCTTTTGTTAAGGCTAAAAGCTCGGTGACTTGTGGTAATGTCACCTCTTCTAGTAAGTTACTGAAAAATTACAGTAATTTTTGTACCAACTGCTGTACCTGTCATAAATTATCCTTTTTCATTTTTGCTGTGGGCTATATCCACAAAAAGCTCCATTTTTTGCACTTGGTGAAAGTGAGTTCTTTAGTTCTTGCCTTAATCCATTGTAGTACAAGGATCTTTATCTGTTCCATGTTCTACCATTTATATGGAAATAAAACTCAAAGTGTTTCAATGGTTTTGAAAGCCAAGTAAAACACACATTAAGTGCTATCAGATAGCAGGACTCCTCTCAACCTATTTGCTTAAGAATTCTGGGGGAAAGAGGATGAAAATTAGGGGCAGTTTTTAAATTTTCCTCTAGTTCACCTAAACAGTTAATAGAATGACAGGTTTTGCATCAATATGTCATTTTCTGAATAAGAATATGTTCTGATAGACTGTAATATTCAATAATTTACCCCCCCCAAAAAAAAAAAACACAAGAGACAGAGTAAAATGTAGGGATAGCTGAGAGACAGGGCAACAGGCAAAAACAAAATTGTTTACTGTTGGCACTCTCAATCAGTGTCTAGTGTAAAACCCAGTCATAACCATGCTTTGGGGGTTATGTATTACTACCTCCCTTAATCACTGTTATGATCAGGTCTCATGCCAGGAAAGGGCTTAAAAAGTTGATATTTTTCTAAATATTGGAGTTTAATCATGACCCTCCATGTACTACAATACAGTCATGCACTTTCCCATCTTTGTCAGCAACAGAGATGCAGGATGTAAAACAGGGCACTGTGTCAGTGTAATTGAAAGACCAAAGCTCATATTCAGTCAAATGAGTGATTTTTTGTTTTGTTTTGTTTTAAGATAACAGTGGCTACAGAATGAGGAATGGCCATAATCTGTTCATGTTGCAGTACTGAGGACATGGTTAGGTTAAACAAGATGGTGGCAGGGGACACTGGAGGAAGTCACTTCACTACTAGATGCAATACAGCAGTACTAAGCTAAAGCACTCATTTATCCTCTCACATTTGCAGTTGAACATCTTGTGCAAAACCATTTTTCTCATACAAGAGAGGAGTAGAGTTTTTTGTAAGGCCCTTTCTACTCCTCAAGGCACAAGACTTTGAAGCAGTAGTTTAAGTAATTTTTTTCTCATTTACATTCGTCTTCCTCCCCTAACAACCAGACAATTGATTATCATATCAAGTAATTCCTTTAAAATTCTGATTGTCAGACTAAGCTCACCTGCTTCAGCTGGATCTGTAAGGACTGATGCAGGGCCTACATCAGCTGGATGAGGGGCAGCTATAGTGGGAGTATCGATGCCTAAATGCTGCTCAAAAAAAATATTTTAAGCCTTTCTAAATAACTCATTTCTCCTGGTCATTCCCCTTTGTTTTGGCCCACTCTGTTTTGAAAAGGCAAACTTTTACAACTGCATCTAATAATTATGCACATTTCAAACACAACCTAAAACAACATGTAACTTCCTCATGGTCACGCTCATGCTTCCATCCTGACTAAGCCCACCTTTCTCTGTTTCGCTTCCATTGCTAATCTCCCTATAATTCACCTTATCTCTTTCTCTTACTTCTCCAACTAAACTATATCCTTAATCCTCTCATACTACTACCCACTCCCCTTACTTATCTGGCCTCGTCATCTTACCAATCTGCTGCTATCTCAACCTCTCCAGTATTGGAACATTTTCTACTTATGTTGTTCTTGATAATTTCACTTATACCTTTCCTCTTCCTCCTCTATTTTCTGTTCCTGCTCTAGTGACATCCTACCTCATTAATGTCAATATACATATAATGAACCTGTGTGCATTATCATTACTCTGTTATCTCCAGCTATTACACGTTAATATGCCTTTGACTTATGTAAAATAGTGTAACTTCTAAAGTATATGATAGATGTCTTTACTATCTGTGTCAATACTATCATCAAAGTAATGCTTAAAATGTTTAATTTGTATTGCTGGTCATTGTAAATATGTATTTTATGTGAATATTTTCTCCCTGGCCCACCAATAAAAAAGGGATTTGTGCCATTTCCTGGGTCCCCCCCCAAAAAAACTGGGACTTGTGCACAGTTGGACCTTCCCTATAAACAAAAGACAATAAACAAATGAATAGATAACTAACTAAATAAATAACATTTTTCTTTTTTTCTTTGAGTCAGTCACCTTTGTAGACAACATATTCTAGTTAAGCAAACGTTAGTAATTCTTGTAATATTTCTGGGTTGGAGTTACAACATGAGGCAACTGCCTTAAGTCTGACATATTACAATTATAGCAACATAACATTATCTGAAGATGTAGATGGCTTTTGTATTGCAGGGGGCTGATCTACACAGTGGTGTCTCACCTCTCAAGCTCTTCATTTGAAGAAGGGAAAAGAAAAAAAGTTGCTACCAAACAGGGATTGCTACAGGATCCAGGGTTGCCAGCAAATATAATACCAGCTTTTAAAAGCTGATATGCACAAGAAAGTGATTGATGGCTGATCACAATCCCCCTTAACTCTTTGTGCCCAGGACAGTTGCCCCCTTTCCCCCACCCTAGATACACTTCTGCAGGATCCAACTTTACTTTAAACTTTTAAAGCTTTTTCTTTTTATTAACATCTGAAAATGTTTTGGCAAGTTATATTTATCTGCAGGACTCCAGGGATTATGAACTGATACAGGTCCATCTCCTGCATGAATTCCTTTAAGAAGAGTTTGCATGACCTCATTTTGCTAGGTCTCTTTCCAACGTATTTGTGACTTAATGATTTGGGGAACATCTTAATATAAATGCTCAAACTTAACCATGAGAGAATGAGAACCAGGCAGTGACTTACACATGCCTGGAATAGATGTTCCTGCATGTGAAGTAGGATCTGTAGATTCTTGATTGGCTTGTGGATTATGTGTGGGCGATTGCAACAGTGCATCTGCACTCAGAGGAAGGCTATCTTCCTCATTTAAAGTTCTTCCCTGTTTTGCTTTCTTCTGTCCAGTGAGACCTGCACTGAAGGATCCCATTTTGTGTTTTCCTACTATCTTTTTAACACCTTAAATTTGCTGTTTCTACGTTGTGTTCTTTAATCCTCTCACGAACAACTTTTTAATCTTTCTTAAAAGCTTCAGTATAACAATCCCAAAATGTATCCCACTGTTTGTCACTTTTAGCACTCCTACTCTCTAAAACTCCTTTTAAAGAAATTTTATGACCAAAGGTTCCATCCTCCAAAAACATTTGGTTAGAATCCTCCCTCCAATTCCCTTTGTAAGAAATATATACTGGAGTACACTTTTGAGGAACTATAGTTGAGATAGATATTTGAATCATGGCTGTCAACCTTCCTTCTCCAAAATGAGGAACACTAGTCCTCATAATGTGGAGCACATGGGCAAAATGTGGAACACATGCTAACACCTTAGTAACAACCTCATCTAGGAAGGTCATAGGATTGTGAAAATATGCTGATTTTACTTATAAAAAGATCTTTAAATGAATTACTATGATTCATTTCTATTTACCATGGGTATCATTTATTAATCATGTGAGAGACCCTTTCAGTGTGGAACTTTGAGGAACATGAACTATTTATGACACCAAATGAGATACGTTCCTCATAATGAGGTACACTTGAGAGGTATGATTTGAATCAGTCTCCATGAATGAACCAAAGAGAGACCAACTGGCATAATGGTTAAGGTCTATGCCTACCATGCATAAGGTACAAGGTTCAATCCTGACCTCCGACCAATGCCTGTTTGGAGTTTGCATGTTCTCCCTATGTCTCCATCTGAAAAACATGCTGAGTATTTCCATATCAAACTCTCCAATGAATGGTCAGACTCTCCAATGAATGGAGTTGTGGGCAACAGCACAGACTCTACATGCTGCCTTATAGGGGGAAGAGTTGTAGAGACCAACCGCTATGGGCATCTACTGTTGTGTGCAGTATCTTCAAAATAGGGGAACACAAATCACAGACTGCACAGAGTGGCAGGGCTAGCTGCTTGACAGGGTGATTCGGTCATGTCACCAAATGGGCATGGGTAGTTACCGGTGATAAGTGGGTTGAGGACCAGGCCTACTCTGATCTATGCCAAGGACCCTTGCTAACAGTGTGTGGGGGGTATATGTGCCCCCTATTGGCCAGTGTGTGCCCACCATAAAGCCCAGCAGCCCTGAGTCAATAAGCTACTGGCTGGATGGTGTCTAGTTGACCAGCCTTGGTTACCTGGGATATCTCTGTTGAATGACAGCTGGACATAAAACCAACCAACCTGCCAAACATGAACTGAGAATTGCTATGCTTATTGTAGGTTCACTGACAGGACACAGCTTGGAAGTGGATAACATGATGCTAAGGAGGAGACTGGACATGCTATGTATCCAAGAGATGATATGGAAGGGCAGTGCAGCAAAGCCACTTGGCGTGGGATCCAGACTCTACTACTCAGGAGGGGGCTCAAGCTAGAAATAGTGTAGGAATTGTGGTGAGAGAGAGGCTTCAGAAGGCAGTGATGGATATCATCAGAATTAATAACAGACTAATGTCAATCAGACTTCAGTGTAATGATAGGGCAGTATTTATAATCTCAGCCTATGCCCCCCACAGCAGGGTTGTGATAGTGAGGATAGTGAGGAAAAGAGTGCATTTAGACAGCAGTTGTAGGACCTACTAGATAAAGCAGGCCAACATGAATTGGTGTTGATAATGGGTGACTTGAATGCACATATCAGGACAGACAGAGTGGGATATGAGGACTGCCTGGATCCACATGGGTGGGGTAACAGGAATAAAGAAGGAGAAGCCATTGTAGACTTCTGTCTAGCAAATGGCTTGATAGTAGCCAACACATGGTTCAGAAAGAGAGACAGTTACAAGATCACATACAAGAGTAGCCAACATGCAACTCAGGTAGACTTCCTCATAGTAAGGAAAAGGCACTAGGGTAGAATCCATGATTGCAAAATCATCCTCAGTGAAACAGTTGTCCCACAGCATAAACCACTAATTGCCACAATCAGCTGCAAGCAGTGGTCAGAGAAGGCTCTAAGGTCAACAGGGACCAGGTTGAAGACCTGGAAGTTGACTGGAGAAAAAGTACAACAGTTCAAGGAATTACTCAGGGCTCTAGCACCCCAAGAAGAGGAGGAAATACGTGGAGTTGAACAAGAATGGCAACTCCTAAAAATGGCAAGTGTTAGGACTAATGAAAAGATATGTGGCCGAGCCAGGTATGGAAATAAGGTACATAAGGAAAGCTGGTGATGGAATGTGGAAGTCCAGGAAGTCATCAAAAGAGAGAAGGCGTGCAGGAAGAAGTGGGAGATAGAAAAAAACTGACCAGACTAGGAAGGACTACTGGTTGGCTAACAAAGAAGCTAAGAAAGAAGTTGCGATAGCAAGAATAGGGCATCAGAGGCACTCTACCAGTAAGTGGAACAAAAAAACTATATCAGGTTGCAAGGCAAAGAAAGAAAGATAAAGAAGATAGTCAGACCCCCCCCCCCCCTTCATAACGGATGTCAGCAACAACCTGCTCACCAGTCCACAGTAGATGGAAGGAGTATTTCCAGCAGCTTTTGAATGAAGAAAACCCCACAGAAGCTGTGCTGCCCCAGAAACAGTCTATGATGAGAGAAGAGGAGGAGGCTACCCTAAAAGAAGTAAGAATAGCACTAAGGAAAATGAAGTCAGGGAAAGCAGCAGGCTCAGATGAGATCACAACAGATATGATAGAGATGCTGGATGAGATGAGGGAGAAATGGCTCCTGAGGGTACTAATAGCAGTGTGGAGAGAAAGGCATATCCCAGATAACTGGAGAATAAGCATACTCGTGCCTGTGTACAAGAACAAAGGGGACATCCACAACTGTGGGCAGTACAGAGGCATCAAACTCCTATCACAATGCATGAAAGTTCAGGAGAGGATGATTGATAAATGGATAAGCAAAGTAGTAGAATGTAAGATGGGGGATGAGCAGTTCGGATTCAGATCAGGATGCAGCACAATTGACCCAATGTTTGCAGTGATACAGATACTTGAGAAGTTACTAGAGATGAGGAGAGAGTCCCACTGGGCATTCCTAGACTTGGAGAAAGCAAATGACAAGGTCCCAAGAAAGCTGATCTCTGCAGTACTGTGGTGGTTTCAAGTTCCAGAAACACTGGTAGAATTAATTCAGGCTATGCACTACAATGACTAAAGTACGAACAGTGTCCAGCCTCACAGAGGGGTACCCAGTGGGAGTGGGTGCACACCAGGGGTCAGCTCTGAGCCCACTGCTGTTCATACTGGTGATGGACTACATTAGCAAAAAGGTTGGCAGGGGCAGATCAACAAAGTTGCTGTATGCAGATGATGTGGCATTAAAGGCAGACTCTGAGCAAGAACTTCAGCAAAGGATAGGAGAATGGAATGCAAAACTGAAGACAGATGGGATGAAACTAAACGCAGATAAAACAGTAGAAATGGCAGCAAATTGGGGAAATGAGAAGAAGCTGAGAATAGAGATAGAAGGGAAGATAGTGGAACAGATAAACAGCTTCAAGTATCTGGGAGGGGTGGTTGAGGAGAAGGGAAGTCTGAATGAATAGGTCAAAGCTAGTATCAGAGGGGCTGCAGCCAACTGTCATAGAGTGTCATGTATAGTCTATGACAGAAGAATGCCAAAGAAGCTGAAAAGTCAGGTGTACAAGACAGTGGTGCGACCAGTACTACTGTATGGTACAGAAACCGGGACAGTAAAGGCAGAACAGTTGAAGAAGCTAGAGTTGATGGAAATGAAGTGCCTGAGAAGAGTGGTAGGATGCACACTGTGGGACAGACGAAGAAATTAGGACATAAAAGCAGAAATCAAGGTATCACCAATTGTAGAAAAGATGAAAGAGAATAGATTACAGTAGTTTGGACACGTGTAGAATAGCAGAAGACAATCTAGTGAGGAAGATTTGGGGCAGACAGGAAGAAGGTAAGAGGAAGCGAGGAAATCCAGCAAAGAGATGGATAGATTGTGTGAAAGAAGATCTGCGACAGTGAGGCATGAGTGTTGAAGAAGGCAGGAGTGTGGCACTGAATCAAGAGAGTTGGCGACAGTTAACACAATACCCTGACCCCATGTAGAAAAAATGGAAAAAAGAGGAGATGATGATGATGATTGAACCAAAAAATTAAACCTCATCTTGCATTGTACAGTATTGAATGGTTTTGATTTAACAAATGGAAAATAATAAATGCAAGCTTTCTTCACATGTGCAGTTACATCTCATCATATTCCAATACAAACAACTCTTTATATTTAAGGATTACATGTTTTTTCTGGCCTTTCTCATCCATATTAGTCATTTGCATCACTTTCAGCTTGAAAATCTGAACTCTAATAACTTCATTTTCTAGCAATCTTGTATCAAAATGTATATCATTACAGTTGTGTTAGTAGAAAAGTACAGAGAAACATTCAACTGCACAGTGTTCATACCTTTTGTGACATTAGAACCCACTTCTTATCCACTTTGAACAAAGCCATTTTCTTAATAGAAAGAAATCTTATTTCTTAATATATAGTTTGATGCAGTTATACTAGTAAAATATTATTCTTATTTATTTTTCCTTTGATAAGCGGGAAAGTCCATCTAAGCCAATGGCCAAATCTCAGCAGAGACTTGGGGAAAACATTCCACAACAAGTTCAAAAACATTTAAACAGTAGCCGAATAATTATATGCAAGGGGTGAAAGCCCCACAACAGATTAAATATTTTACAATGAGTTGTGGAGAAAGGCTCAACAAAAACACACAAAGACATTTTACAGTAGCTGATAAGTAATCATATACAAGGGGAGACAATCCCCACAACAGATAAAAACACAGACTGAAATACATTTACAGAAATATTAAGATAACAATATGTACTGCAAGTAGCAAGGCACACTGCAGAAGTGGATAACCCTAACAAACAAACTAATATGTAGCTGTTCAAAATATTGACTATATTTCTAATATATGGAGCTGAGAAATAATAGAGTATTCTGCTGTCAAAATAGAGGAATAAAAGCAGATGAAAAGGAGTGATGAACAAGAGGGAAAATTAAGGACATCGAGAGAAGATTGATAGCAGAAAGGTATGAATGTTATGGAAGGACACGAGCAAGGAAAATAAATAGTCATAAGTGATGGCTGAAGAGGCAGAAGAGCATACATTAGTAGTCTGATATCATTAAAGAGACAGCTTCTTTGGATGTGAGGTAATTACTGCCTGCTAAGATATGGAGGTGTTAGTGACTTTAGAATGAGAAAAGCATAGTTAGAGTGAGTAGGTGGTTGTGCATCTGCTTTGATGCTGTGCAGGTACATTCCCAGGTATCAGATATTTTGCAGAATGTTCTTGAAATTGGAAAGGCTGCTAGTATGTTTACCAGATAAGGGGGTAGAGCTCTAGGAGTGGACTCCATAGCTGGAATACAGAGAGGTTCTTAATGGCAGGTGTGTTTTGTAGATAGTGAGGAGCATTTTTTTTCAGATTGAAGTAGCCTAGCAGAGGTGTATGTGTATAATAAGTCCAGTAGGGCTTTGTTTTGTTCTGGTTTGTATATTAATTTGTGGACTAGGAGTAGCTGGGTGTACATGAATTGCTTCAGTAATTCAAGCCAATCAAGCAGTTTTAGGGCTAAGCAGTGATGGGTTCTTTCTGATGAGTCAGTGGCAAATGTTATTTTATTGTAGCATTGGTTTAAATTATTTTGATAGAAGCTTGAAGGTTTAAGCAGTACTGGGGAAACATATAATAAAGTGCAGAGTAGGAGTGCATAAGTCAGCAGTTTCCAGGATGAACCAGCGAAGTTTTTTTTGTTACATAGAGCATCCCTAATTTTGGTATGTTTTTTGATAGCCTGTTGCATTTGTAAATCAGATTTCAGGTTATCATCAACTGTCATGCCTAGTAGCTTGGTATTGGGGATGACTTCTATAGTGATGTTATCAGGCACTGTTATTGGGAAATTTTGTTTGAGATGTGTAAGGGATTTTGGAAGGAATAGCAACAGATTTGTTTTTTTGTTTGGATTAAGTAGAAGCTGGGAGTTATTCACCAACTTTCAGCTGATGAAAATGACTCTTGGGTGAGGTGTTCTACAGTAATTATGTTGCTAGCAGAGCAGATTAAAGTGGAGTCAACAGCATATTGTATCAGGGATGCTTGACATTTGGTGAAGTGTAGGTTATCAGTAACTATGTTGAAAAGCAGAGGCTCCAGTATAGAACCTTAGGGAGCACTTGTTTTGATAGGTAGGAAGGATGTTTACAAATTAATAATTTTAACAGACTATAGACTATTAGAGTGGTAGCTTGAGAATCAGTTGGTGAAGGTGTTTGACAGGCCAAGTGAAGACAGCTGTTTTAGAAGAAGGCTATGGGAAACTGCACTGAAAGCCTTGGATAGATCCAGAAACATGGCAGAAACCAGTTAGCCTTTGTCTCTGGCTAGGTTAAGAGTGTTGGTGAAGTTTAAGAGAGCTGTGGTACTGTTATGCCCTGGTCTGAAAAAATGCTGGGTCAGGATAAGGAGGTTGTTAGTTTGGAAATGAATCAATCGATTTTGAATGCATTTTTCAAGGATTTTTGAAAAAGGGGAGCGAATGGCAATGGTTCCCTCCTTTGTGAAGCAGGATGATGTGAGATTTTTTTCCATAAAGTTGGGACATGTGAATCCTGAATAGATCTATTTATGAGAATGGATATTAGAAAGGAAATTTATGTTTATCAGTAAATTTTTTGTTTTTGATCATTAAATGGTAAATCAGATTTTCTTTGAATCTTTACATTGCTAAAAAAGTTGCAGATTTATTTTTATCACTCAATGTCAATAAGATGTCATCTGCAAATAACTGTATTTTAGAACTTGAATTCTCCATTATTTTAATAGCTTTTATATCTGTATTTGGTCTAATAAAATTAGAACACGGTTCTATAATTTGGGTAAAAAGCAGAAGTAAAAGAGGACACCCTTGTTTAGTTCCTTTTAATATTTGTATAAAATCAGATGTGATAGTACCTATTTTGACATATGCAAAGCAATCTGTATAGGGAAGATTAATGAGATGTGCAAAGTTAAAAGAAAACTTGTATTCTTCTAGAACTAGCAAAAGATATTTCCAGCTGACCAAGTCAAAAGCACTATTTATATCAAGACTCATTAATGTTAAATTCTCATTTGTGTTACCTGCATAGTCAATTATTGTAATTATTCTTTTAATATTATCATAGTGTTTATATTTAAAATAAACCCAGTACTTCATCAGTCATAGAAGGTAGAATGTGTTTTACTCTGTTAGCATGAATAGCTTATAATCAACATTTACAATGGGTCTGTATGAAAAGCATTGAGTAGGATCCTCATCATTTTTTTTAAATTGGAGAAATAAGGGTATATTTTCAAGAAGGAGGAGCTTTAATTAAGTCCTTAACTATAGAGAAAACCTTATGTAATATGTGTAGGGATTCTTTAGGTAACAGTTTGTAAAGTTCAGATATAATTCCATCATTACCTGGTGCTTTATTAGACTTCAATTTAGAAATTTGGGTTTGAAGTTCAGACATTGAAATTGGTTTGATAATTAATTTCATTTGGTCATTTGATAGTCTGGTTTTTATATCTTTTTTCAGTTTAGTTTATTAGTAGTGTTTGTAGTACTCTAAAAATGTTATATGTTTTCTTTATTATTGTTAGAGGAAATTTCTCTCTGTGCAGCAAGGAAAAATATATACTACAGCTGCGTAACAAGAAAAACTACAGAGAATATAGAGACTGAGTGTGTGGGGGGGGGGCTGATGCACTATTAATTGGAGGGTAACAGACAGATATTTGAAAAAGGCACTATTGAAGTGGGACCAGAGTTGTGGGTTGATGCTAACTATGTCTCAAGCCATGTGTGCCTACCTAAAATTGTCAGTACGGCAATAGGCCAAACTCCAATAAAATTATTTGAGAAATCTTAACAATATTTGTAGTTGTATTTTAAACACAAGGGCTATTAATGCAGGATGATAAACATTCTTTTAGCTTTCTTAGAGAGACAGTGCCCCCACAAGCTGGAGATAATGCACATTAGGAGAGAGAGAGGCACGGTTGCTTAATACCTATGGGCTGACAAAGACCTTTATCTAGGACAAGAGATGAGAAGACAGAAAGTAACAAAAAATGCTTAAGAACAAAAGTTAGGTTGATTAGCTACTATAGTGTGAATGGAACAGAGAATGGCAGATTGGGTTAGAAAGCTAGACTTCTCTACACACCCAAAATAAAATAAAATAAAAATAAAAAAATTAAAACTCATTTCTTATTCACTTTAAACAAAGCCATTTTCCTAATAGAAAAATTCTCATTCCTCATGTATTATGTAGTTTGAAGCAGTAATGTAAATAAAATAAAAGATGCACACAAGTTAGTTTTCCACTACAAGACCTACCAGGAACAAAATCTGTTTGTTCTAAACTAGCACTCTCCCTAAGAAATGAACACTAACAATAGGTAATTGACTCCCAGTTAACTAAAGAGCAGACCTGCTCTTAGGGTCACGACTGTTCAAACTCCTACATGAACATACTCTCCCCCTCCCTTATCCTCAAAACTAATAACACATACGCATACATTCAACCTAGGAAATTTGAACCACTCAGTCCCTAAAACACAGTTCCATATTCCACGCTACCTATATCTGACCATGCATTCTCAGTTCTCAGGTCCAAACTATGGGAGTCCCTCCCACCTGAAATTAAGGGTTCATTCCCTAATTCCAAGTTCCATTCTCTACTAAAATCAAACCTCATTTCACAGCACCTATGTCTGCTTTTACTCTTCTCTACTCAACCCCTAAGATCCTTTGATCCTTTTCACATCTCTAATTTATTTCACTATAATTTCTCAAATGTTTTAAAACTTTTGTACATATTGTAAATTAAATCATTGGATTTACTATGTATCTTAAACATTACTCTAGAATTATACTGGTTTATTTATTTTTAGAGAATGGGCAAACTTTACATCAGTACCCTGATTGGAGAATGAACGTCCTTCAGCAGGGTATTAATGTAGACGTAATGCCTGCTGAAAGACAAGTCTGCCAATAGGCTGCCATGGAGTTCAGATAGAAAAATATTAATGGCCACCATTATTTTACCATCATTAAGAAGCGCTTCCCTATTTTTGGGCCTTTGTTCCCCCCATTATTTTTGGCTTTGTCCAGATTTCTTGTTCTAAGAGGTTGAGAGGTATTTATCTTGATATCTTACTTCAACATATGGTTTTAACTATTTCTGATGTAAAATAATTCCTTATTAACATAAACTACAGTAAGTTTGAAACATTAGGTAGAGGAACTATTACATCAAAAATATATATAAAAATAATCTAGCACTTAAAAAAAGAAAAAAAAAAGTAAGCAAGTAAATTTTACATAGAGCCCATTCTCTAAGCGCAATAATGCAATCCAGGGTGTGTGTTAATGTGTAATTAATGCCCTTCAATGTGGTGTAGAGGCCCTCTGCCTGCAACATCGAGCCTCATAACACCACTGGGTGGGCGTTAGTTGCACATTAACGCATACACCCTATCGGGCATTATTGCTTGCTTATTGAACTCTTGTCTATTTTGTATGTCTGGTCAGTTTTTCACCCCAAACTGAGACTGAAATTGGTCAGAATTGATCAACGCTCTACCCCGGTAAACAAATTCAAATAGATAAATAAATAGCAAGCCTAAAATAATCTTACCCAAACTTTTTCCAGCACAGCATAAAGATCGTATAGTCATGATTCATCATGAATTAGAGCTGTAAGAACCAGGAATTGTTTTGTCCATGCCTTCCTTTGAAATCCCTGTCACAATCAGCAGTTGCCAGTTAGACGGTACCTCTCATTATTTTAATGCATGATTCAATACCCTCAAAAATTGCTCAACAAAAACATGTTAAAGTCTCCCACAGCAATTCACCTGGACTGAATGTCTCACCTTTTCTTTTATCCCTTAAAACACTCTTAAATTCCTCAACCAAACACACCCTCGAAAGAATCAGCATCTTCTTCTCCCTAATCATATCCAACAGAAGCCCTACAAAAATTCAGTAATTAAATCATCCACACCATTCAGACTCCTTTCCTACTCATACAGCCTTAAATAATAATCCTTAAATCCACGTAAAATGAAGTTCATCTCAATTCACACTGTCACACCCAAAGACCTAATCCTCAAAATCAGCTGTCCTACTTGCTGCCACTGAAGTCTGACTGCCAAGTGTATCCGTGCTGCTGGGCATTTATCACAAAATTTCAGTTGTAACTTTATCTAAGTTTATCTTTCTGAAAACTAAACTAATTTACTATTTGAATGTTTGAGTCTTATAACATACTAATGATACCAAAGACTTTAGCCTGCAGTTTCCTCTGCTCTGCCAACAGATATACTTGATCTTTCAAAAGCTTTTTCCAGCATCCTAACCTTGTACAATTTACAAATGTTTTCAACTCTGCTGCCGGTTGTGACTTAAATTGAGCTCATTGTTCAAGAGGCAGAGAACAGGCAGTCACATTTAACCTCTTCAACCAGTTGAGCCATACCATCAACCTTCAACATTTTCTAATCTAAAAAAAGACAAAGACGTCCTTTGTAAGCTAAGGATATTAGGCCTGCATGAACAGGATCTGAGAAGCATGGCCTGATATTATCTTAAGGCTAATCATCAAGAGGTATTACCACAGAATATGGTTGGTCATTAGCAGTTAATTGGGAGCTGGCATAAAGGACATGGTGTGAACCTCACAGACACAAGGGACAGGTTTGATTCTCACCTTTGAGGGAAAGTGGCTAGACTTAAAATGACCTGCAAGGGAAGCTAGCCTAGTAGATACCTATAAACCTACCTATATTTCAGACTGATTAAAGAATTTTATCAAAATGTGAGATTTCCTGCCTATGAAAATGTGTACACCTCTGCTCTTTTCCATAGAAAATGTTACAAATTAAGACTCTCCATTAGGTCTGTATATTTGCCAAATAATCCTCACTGCTGAAGCACAGATCCTCTTGACAACTTAAAACCAAACTCCTCCCTCCTACCCAAATAATACCCTCCTGGAAAGTCAGCCCTCCTTTACCAGCAAACCCAGAACCCTCTCAGCGGTCTCTAACTAATAAGAAATAAGCTTCACTTCTAAACAAAACCACTACTGTCTGCTTCACCCTTCTATTTGAAATGGAACAACGCAGCTTCACCCTTCTATTTGAAATGGAACAACGCATAGCCTGACTTTAGAAAATGTCATGGTCTACTAGGGCAAATGCATCTCCTGCAACAGAACAATGATGGGAAACATGAGCTTAAACCAAGTGTTCTCCCCTTCTTAACTGCTGAGGACAAGTCATTAATATTACAAACTATTATATCGTATTATATATTGCAATATGTTATATTACGTATATTATTCAAATCTCCCATAGACTGAGAAAAATAGGAGGAAACCCAATTCTAATAACAAGATCCCCCCCTCCTCACTGCTCCTAGCCTTCGAAAATTTTGTTCTCTTCTGGGAGATGTAACTAACATACAACTCCCTTCTTTCTGCCATATTTGCAGATCAACCTCCCCCCAAAAAAGGCAATATACAACCATAAAGAGCTATTTACATGAAAACTATCTACAAAGAATACTTCTAGAAGTGATACAGCAAAGACTCTGTTAGAGCTGACAATGCAGGCATAAACCTAGGTTCCAGCCAATAGCCTAGCATGGGTGCAATAGACAAATAAATATACGTTTGTGTGTGGGTGTGTGTGTGTGTGTGTGTGTGTGTGTGTGTGTGTGTGTGTGTGTGTGTGTGTGTGTATATATATATATATATATATATATATCTATATATATATATATATATATATATATATATATATATATATATATATATATATATGTATATATATATATATATATATATATATATATAGATATATACACTAACAAACACACAGACACACCCACACACTAGCATCCCCAGTGTATACACACAGATAATCAACTGGAAGTACAAATATTACCAGCTCCCCTCCAACCAGTACTCCCTAGCAAGTGCATATTGGTAGTATTCCATAAAGTAAACACTTCCTTCTACCTATCACTTTATTTGCTACAAAAAGTTTGAGTCATGCCCTCACATCACACAGTAAGAGGTAAAAAGCAATAGCAGAGTGGCGTTTTGAAAGGATACCAATATTTTAATATGAAGAGAATTAAGTGGGAGATGTAACTAACATATAACTCCCTTCCTTCTACCATATTTGTAGACCCCCCCCCAAAAAAAGGCAATATACAACCATAAAGTGCTATTTACATGAAAACTATCTACAAAGAATACTTCTACAAGTGATTGGGCATCCTGAGGCAATGTAGCAACTGCCTCATGTACACCGACAACCCTCTCCTCTTACCTCCCAACACTCAGACTTGTGAGAGATGCACTTATATATCCAAATTGGAAGCCACGTACTCTCCAGCCAAGACCGGAATAGCTGGTCAAGAGTAGAAGGTCAACACTTGCACCACACCACATGGAACACACAGCCCTCCAGAACACATACCAGCACTGCCTTCACATAAAAAAACAAGCCACACACCCACCTTCGTGGAGGCTCTCAATAAAAATCTAACCAACCAGCAGAGATCTCCAAGGCAGAAATGCACTCGACCTCAACACAACACTAATCATGAGACACATAACTCTCCTAAACAGTGTGCCACTCAACCAAAGCCCCTAAGGCAAAATAGCATGCCCAACACACTAATCATAGGCGACTCAATAGTGAGGCACACTGATGTCCCACTCACTAGGTTGAATAAGGAGAAAATAACAGTCAGCTGCCTGTCAGGTGCCTGGATCCATCACATAACGTATGCACTCAGGTCTCTCAACAACATGTACAAATATGACTCTGTGATTGTACATGTGGGTGTGAATGATCGGAGACTTACTTCCCCGGACTACATGAAAAGAGACATGGAGGAGCTCTTGGATTATGTAGCCCAGGTGGGTATGACCCTAGCCCTGAGCAACATCCTACCATCACCTAGAATGATACCACAGTACAAGCAGAAAGTGATTGATTTCAACAATTGGCTAAGTTTCTGGTGTCATTCTAAGGAGATCCAGCATCTGTCTGCCTGGAATGACATGACTGACAGACCTCGATGCTTTGCCAGAGAGGGCCTGTCACCCCTGGGCTTCCAGATACTGGCTAAGGCTCTTCCCATCCCTATAGTGCCTTTTTTAGGTATTGTTCCAAGACCAAATTACCACCATAACAGCTACAAACAAATGCAATCTGAGGGTCATGCTGCTCAATGCTAGAAGTCTAAATCTCAAAATGCACTCACTCAAAGCATTCCTTAAAATAGAGAACATTGACATTTGTGCTGTAACAGAGACCTGGATCAATGCAGCAGAAAACACCCCTGCACTACCAGGCTATAACCCATTCCACACCTTTTGGCCCCAGAACTTGGACCAAAGCTCTAAAGGTGGTTGTGTTTCCATATTCATAAAGGATGCGCACACCTCCAGACTGGTAGCCCAACATAATGCATCAGTAATACTTCTGGTGCAGCTAACATTGGGTAAGACAACGATTCAGTTCGTAGTCTGCTATAGGTCCCAAACCATGTCCCAAGACTCACACTCCACGTTCCTAAGCAACCTGGAGATATTAGGGTCCAACCTAACACTCACTTACTAGGCAACTTCAACTAGCCCTCCATTAACTGGGTGTTAGAAAAATATGTATTAATGTGTGTATTAGTAATATGCTTAGTGCATTCAGAGCCTAAAAGGGTTAACACATTTATTCTATTTCATACTGCATAAATCTGTACAAACTGCAGTTGCTTTCTGACCTTGTATTGTCAGCTAAATCTTGCTTGTGCCTTGGAAATTTACTGAGAAGCAGTTGATTTCTGCTTGCGTTAGGAAAATAATGAATAGAACAATACTGCTTATATGAAACTCAGACAAGAAGTTCCGCTGTGCCATGAGAACATACACAGTTGTAGAAGTAACAGATAATTAGGACAAAGCCTGCTTGAAAATATGAACTGCAATCAGCATTTGCTTGTATCTGTATTAGAAAAGTACCTCGAAAAGTAACAGTGTACAATAGACGCTTGTAAACGTATTAATAGTCACCAAGGCCAGGTTGTTTTTCTGAAAAGTTTCTCACAAATTTAGTCATGTCAGCAGAAAATCTGAAGTAACACCTGCTGTAGTACAATGCTTAAAGTTGTGTTTGATTACGTCAGCTTAGAAGGCCATGTCTTGTAAAACAGTATAAGAATGAACATACTTCCTGTTAGTAGTTAGACAAATCCTTGTATTTGCATGTTTTTGTCTCCTTGCTGCAAATACATTAAAGTGCCTTAACTGAACCTTACGTATATTGGTCTTTGAAGTTTTTTCCTTTGACACTGGGAAAACTACTCATGCACAAATACACTTGCCCAACATTTCCTGGAGTTCATTAATTCCAATGCCCTGGACGAGCTCATTCTTATCCCCACTACAGGTAGCAACATCATTGACCTGGTCATTACTAACATGGGCTACCATTGCACTACACCAATAGTCAGCTCTTCCCTGGTTAGATCCGACCACAAACTAATCACCTTGGAAATCCACATCCCTCCCACCCCTGCCGCAAAAGTAATCACCATGAAAAACTTCTCTAAAGCTAACTTTGGGCTCCTAAAAACAGAGGTGGCTAACTTCACGCATCCATGCAAATGGAGAATAGTCGTATGACCACAGAATCATACACCAGTGCACTGTACAAACATGTACACAAATGAATGGATCTCGCCATTCCCAATAGAACCAAGATGCTCTCCTCCAAAAAAATGGAAGCCAATCTTGTGGTCCCCTGCCATAAACAAACTCTACAACAGGAGGAGGAAACTGATGCGGAATAATGTGAACTCCCAAGACTGGAAAAACTCCCTTAACAGCCTCAACAAAAAGTTGAGATCCCTCATCAAATAATCTAAATCTAGCTAAGAAAACAGAATTGCAGCAGATAGTAAAGACAACCACAAGCCCTTCTATAGTTACGTAAAGAATCTCTGTGGCAATACCCAGATTTGCTCTGAGCTACTGCACAATGGTACCTCCTATACCGATCTAACAGATATTGCCAGTATACTGGCTGACAGATTCAGTGCCAACTTTATCCCTCTCCCCCTGCCCAAAGGACCAATCACAATACCAGTAGATTGCCAGGCACCCAGTATTACTTCTGCACAGGTTAAAATAGCCCTGTCCAAGGCCAAGAATACAGCTTCTTTGGGACCTGACAATATCCCTGGCTGTGTTCTACATGAACTACAGAGTGAACTACCACCTCACCTCTGTGCCCTGCTCAATCACAGCCTCACCTCAGGCTTTGTCCCTACTGAATGGTGCACTGCTACAATCATCCATCTCCACAAAGGAGGAGCAACTACAGACCCTGGGAACTATTGCCCATTAGCTTGACAAGCCTGATATGCAAAGCTATAAAATGCATCATCATGGACCTAATAAACAAGGATATAGGGAATCTCCAAACTCTGGATCCCACACAGTTTGGTTTTGTGACGGGTAGATCATGCCTGCTCAACTTGGTCAACTTCTTTGAGTCAGTCACCAGAGCTGTAGATTAAGGCAAGGTGGTTCATACAGCCTACCTTGATTTGGCCAAGGCTTTTGATACCATTCCCCACTCAGGAATCATAGAAGACTCACTAAGCTAGGCATCGCCCCCTATATCACTAGGTGGGTTGCAAACTGGCTCACAGATAGAACCCACAGTGTGACAGTAGCTGCCTCCAAGTCAGACTATCGACTAGTCACAAGTAGAGTCCCACAGAGTTCGGTCCTGGGTCCTCTCCTGTTTGGTATCTACTTCTCTGAAGTCCAGGCCAATGCAAAGGGACTCTGGCTTACAAAGTTTACAGATGATTGCAAGTTGGGAAATATTATTAACTCCCCAAGTGATGCTGACATCCTACAGAATGGCCTCACTGAGGCCAACGACTGGGGTCAGAACCATGGCCTTAAGCTCAATGCCAAAAAATGTGTCATCATCCCCTTTGGGATAAAAAAAACAGTTCCCATGAATTGAAACACTGATGGTACTCCACTGAGCACAGAAGGTGTTATAAGAGATCTGGAACACAGGTTGACATCAGCTTCTCTTTTGATCACCATATTGTCATTGTGGGTAGAAAGGCCTTCTATGTGGCACATCTCATTATAAGGGGTTTGCATCCAGGAAGAAAGAGGTCATTGTCTCCCGCTACACTTCCCTCATTAGGCCAATCATTGAGTACAATGCCCCATTTGGCATGTACCTCACTAGACATCTGCAACAACTGGAGTGGCCGCAAAAGTACCTCACAAGGAGGATCCTAGGCCTTAAACACTTATTCTATATGGGCAGACTCAAACAACTCCAACTATTCTCTGTCTCATATCGCCTACTTAGAGGCAATCTCTGCTTGACTTACAAAGCCATGTCTGACCCAGTTACATCTAAAGAAATCCCAATCCCTCCACACCACACACTCCAGAGACCTGAACCTCATTATAACAATTAACAGAACATGCTGGAGGGACAGGTTCATAAGCCAGAGACTGCCCATGCTATGGAATAGACTTCCCATACATGTCAAGCAGAGCATCTCGCTGACTCTCTTCAAGATAAATCTCGATGAGTTGATGGGAAATAGAAAATTCAACCTGGGGATAACTCCAGTGGATCTACTCGACAGAGGCACTGGGAACTAAGGTTGGGTGGCACTATGCCAGGGTTATGCAATAACTAGGCTTGTAAAGGCCCCAGGGCCATTAGCTTAGTACACACCTATGAACCTATAAGTAACAGTCCCTCTCCAGCAGGTTCCTAAATACATGCTCCCACCTCGACTCAACTACCCCTTTAAGGGTTTCAGGAGAAGTCAACATGTAGGGTAATGATGCCCATAGAGGAAGAAACTCCCAAGTACTACTGCTGTCCCTCACAAAAGCATTAATCCTCTGGCTTTCAGCCATTATACTTCCACAGAACATGACTGTCCATTAACTAACCCTAACCTATCAACATTCCACAGCCCTCCACTTAAAAACCAACCATCGAAAAAAGGGAAGGCAAAATAGTGATCAGGTACAGCAATAACCCATACATCAGTGTTCATCCCAGCTGGATAAAATCAACAGTCTAAATATAAGTCAGTCCAAAAAGATGCGTGACTTTCCAATGAGCAATAAAATGAAAGTAGAAATTCAAACAAATAAATCCATGTAAAGGCTTCTTCAGACTCTTTACACTGACTCAACTAACAGCAGCTCTGAGTTTTGGATTTGTGCAGTCTAAATATAAGCCAGCTGTGCCATTGCTTACCTTGCAGTTACCAAAAGAAGAAGCAAGACACACACTGGCATGTGCCCAAGATCAAGGGCATTCCAGCTAGAGAGAAGATCTTCATATCTTAGAGAACAAATGCAAATAGTAAAAATGTCTCTTAAAAACACTTTGACAATGAAAGTAATATCTTCACTGAGTGCCAACAACTTCCCATAACTCAACGTGGGCAGGGTTGAGCACAGCATTCCTATACTACTGAATCTTATCCAGCAATTTTAAGAAATGGATTAAACTTTACACAAGTGTATATTCCATGACCAGAACAACATGCAATGAAAACATAGATTGTATGCTTACACCAGATAAGAATGTGCATGAAGGGAGGCAAAACATACATGAATACATTCATGGCAGTGTTAGGCTGAGTCACCTTTTTAGTGTCTTATAAATGCAGGAGATAAACCATTAAATGGAGTACAAATGTTATAGTGAATCAAGATACCTTCCTACAACCAATATCACATTAGCTTTTTAGTCCAAGTACTGTATGTATCTCCATATCACTACTCACAGTAACTACCATCTTGGAGTAAAATACAACCATTTTTTATCTTAATTTATAAAAACTTAATGAAATTATTCACCCAAAGCCTGTTGGTAGAGGAGTGAACCAATCAGAAACAAAGACAAAAAGAATAAAGATATAGCAGCATAAGAAAGTTATGCAGCCCTCGTGCAATACTAGTCAAGTGGAAAAATACTTAAAACTAGTCAAAAACCAGTGGCCATTGGGACTACTCAATTTCACTGCATTGTTACCCTGCAGGTGTAGAACAAAAACATTTTCCAGTGTCAAAAATCTACACAGTAGAACACGACAACACATATTAATTCAAAGAAAAATGACACACAGAGAAAGTTATTTATTAGGATCATTCACTAGTCTCTCCTGAAGGTACTTACAAGGCATGAAGTATTCTATAGAATAACAGAAATACAACAGGGTTCTTGTCACAGTGTTCTCCTTCTGCCTCTCAACAGACTTCTGATCTATAATATCAACCTCTAATACAATCCCAATATGAGCAGGATTCAGCCATTTCAATACTAACTCAAGTAAAACAAAAGTCCTCAATCCTTAATGCAAGAACCTGGAGCACTGTGCAGGATACAAAAGTTTATATCTCTGCAGATCGTGTTTACATAGTTGGAGGCAGTTCACTTATATCATGCTTCTGCCAAATAATCCTGATCACAGAGAACTCTATTACCTCCCAGCTTTATGATTTTTTAGGACCCAGAGAGATGAAAAAACCCTCTAATTTAATAAAAAAGGCTCAAGCCTAACTAAGACCATAAATGGCATCATCTGACTATGTTTCCGTGGCAGGAAAAGCTTACATTTTAATATCCTCCCTCAGAATAGGAGTCCAGACGGCTGAAGCAGAAGATTTACAGACCTTTTACAAGAACTCGGGTCCCCTAATAATTTTACAGTGAACTCTGTCTTCAAGTTCAGCCAGTCAGCTGTCAACCAAATTTGATCTGGTATCCATGGCTGCCAGAAGGCTTAAAAAAAAGCTGCATGATTGCAAAGAGGAAATATTAGACTGGAAAGAATACTGTTATCAGTCAAAGCTGAATGCCTGCAGTACATAAATCCTGAACGACACAGAGAAACATTTATTTGAAAATGCAGTCCTTGCAGAAGTAACTATTGTTGGGCCAGGTTCTGATTGTGTGTCTCATGCTTATTTTAAATTAAAGCACTGTTTTACTACATTCACATTCTGATGAAATCCATAATGGACAAAATCACTTAATATTTTTAAGTGGCATTACTAAAAGGTGTTTATGGCATTTTATCTGTTCTTAAGATAAACAGTGGATGATATAATGATTGGCATATAGTATAGTGACACAAATGTAACACTAGTAGTGTACCATGGGATAATAAAAAGCATTATGCACTTTACAAGAAATCTTATTCTGTTCCAATTTTTACTTGAATATAAATGCATCTGTTTGGTAATTTATTGTCTGACTGATTGTGCTGCATTTGTTTGTTGAAGTCTGCTATAGACTACAGAAAAGACCTACCCACTACAGATGGTCAAACTGTATATCCTAACAACTGCATCATTAGAATTCCAAGTCATGCGACATGAAATCAGAAAGCAACTGGGCAGCTCCTCAGTCTACAGTAAATACAAGTCCAAGTTTACAATACTTTAGCATTGTTGCACTGAATTAATTAAAGCAAAATCAATGTATTTTATAATCAGAAAGCCCACTTTATGTAAGTAAAGCAAAATTACAGCAAAAATAAATGGTAACAAAAAAACGTTGCACATGATCTTTAATCTGCACAGGACCAAAGTAATAGAAGTTAATGATACTGGAATTAGTACAAAGAAAAACGGGATATGCTGCAAATTGTGACAGAATTCAGCCATTCAGTGATATGTCCTGTGCTAAAGCAGCAGCATTTGGCCTGGATGAAGAACTACTTTCTGAGTTGCATTCTGAATTTGGAATAAGTGTTGATTTCCTTTATGTTAATGGGGAGAGCTTGTCAAAGAGTAGGTGCCTGAGAGGAGAAAGCATGTGCAATGTGGTGGAGTTTGGTTCTAGGGGTAATGAGAGTTGGTGTGGCTTGTGACTAGTGACTCAGTTTGTTTGAAGTCTAGCTGCAATGGGAGCAAATGTGTGGAGTTGGAGTAGTTTGTAGAGTTGGGATCCTAAAAGTGATTAGATCTTTAGTTTGCGGGTAGCCATTTGGCTTTTTCTAGGGTGATACAGTGATGCTCACAGAAAGGTGAGTTTGTAATGACTCATCAGATGCTATTAGAAACAGTAATAAAAGTCAGCATACTATTGAGGAATGTATTTTATGGACTCAGTATAGTTGAAATTGGAGTCAAGGGTATTGTGGACAGCGGTCATTAGTAATTGGTGGAAAAGAATTGGGGGAGGGAGTATTAGTAAAAGGTTAGTTATTTCGAAAAACAATGTTACTTGCAGGGAAAGTACATTGAGTTCAGGGCATAACTCCTAACCAGGCAATTTACAAGAAAAAAGCCAGGTTTGTTCAAGATGTTTCAATTCTGATTTAAAAGATTTTAAATTGCCATTTTGTCTTAAAGAATTTTGTGATAGAATTCCATGGCTTTAAAATGCAATTAGCCTACAGTGAGACACTCACAGTATTTTTTGATTTGGATATGGGGAGGAGTAGTTTTACTCCAGGCCACAAGGTACAGCTAGGGACATAAGGATGTACAAAACATTTAAACATTGGCATTGCTGGGGTTTGTGTAGAAGCTTGTTAATTATTCATAGTTTTCAGAGTATGAAAGAGTTCTAGCCAATTTAATCATTTCAGAGAGATGCAGTGGTCGGTTCTATTAGGTTAGTTTGTGGCACACTTAGCTATTTTGTTATAACACTGTCAAAGTTTGATGGCTGTAGGAAGAAGTTACATTTGTTAATACTGGATAAACATGAAAATACTTGGCTAAAGTTATTGTATTTCTGGCAAAATCTGTGCGGAATACTATAGAGACTACCTCAAATGTTGTGTCTTTTTCTGTTTGCACTTTATGTTGGTCAAATTTCATTTGGTCATCTATTATCACACCAAGCAATTTGGTGTGAAACACAAGATCAAGCTGCATTGAAGTTTTTGGTTGTTACATTATTCAGGTGTGAACATCATCAATTGTTTGTGGGAGATGGGATTAAAGAGAAGATCAGAATTGTTCGACCAGTTTTCAATGGAGAAAAGGAATGTTATATTTGCTGTTGTATAACAGCTAAGCTCTTAGATACAAATAAGCCCAAATCCTTAGTATATAGGACAATTTAGGCATCCCTTCATAAATAAGTTAAATTGTAGAGAACCTAATGTGATTCCTTGCAGGACTTCCACAGTTCTGGGAACAAAAGGAGAATATTCATTTAGACAATTTGAGGACTGTTGTCTATTGTTTAGATAGCTATAATACCTGTGGAGACATGAGCTGATAAGGCCTAAGGAAGAGATAATATGAAATGTTTATAAGTCTAGAAACACTGCTGTTTCAAGGTTGTTTGAGTTTCTAGTCTGGTTATTATGTTAATGAGGTTTAGCAAAGCTGTAATGGTACTACAGCTGGGTCAGAAACTATGGTGTGTTGGAATAGAATATTTTTACTGAAAATAAAATGCAGTAGTTGAGAATATATACACTTTTCCAAGATTTTTGACAGATGTGAGAATATTGCGATGGACCCCTAAGTTAGGAAGATGATAAAGGATTTCTTTCAGATGGTTGGGACATAGTTTTCTCTGGTTGAGCAATTTATTAAGATTGCATTTGTGGCTTAATGTATTCTGGAAGAAGATTATTAGGGGATAAGGTGGTGGCTTTTAGCCAACAGAGTTTTTTTTTTTTTAATTACAGAAGTATGAACTGGTTGGAATGAGTTGTTTTCAGGATTGGATGCTTATTAATTGTATTAGTTTTGTGCACGAGTAGAGATTCTACTGATTGGATCAAGTAAGAATTCACATGGGAGGGTATTGGTTCATTTTGATTGGGATAGCTCTGGTTACCTGGTTTTAGAAGAGGATTTATTGAGGTTCAGAAGAATGTTAGGCTTTGAGAGGTATTTGTTCTGAAGCTTAGTTGTTGTTGTTTGTCTTTTCAGCTTTTCCCGGTTAGGGGTCGCCACAGCGGAACTCCAGTCCGCTAATGATTGGCAGTAGATTTTTATGGTGCCAAGTTGCCAGCCAGATGCCCAACCTTCAGCGAAGGCATGCCCATTCACGCATGTCTTTTGGAGGCCACTCGACCATGGGGAGGACATGCAGACTCCACAAAGAAGGCACTCCAGCCGAGAATGGAACAGGAGAACCTCTTGCTGTGAGGCATAGTATAGAAGTTTATTTTTATAATTTCTGATAAGGTGCTTAGCCCGAATTTTTAGTTTTCTAGGTAATTGCAGGTTTTCAGCTGTTCTGTCTTCTAGCCATAATTTCCAGATTTTACCTCTTACTTTCATTAGCTTTTTAGTGTTCTTAGAGATGCAATGGACAGGGTTTCCTTTAACTCTTTTTGTACTGATTGGGGAATGTTTGTTGAGTATGCTTAAGAAAGTTTTGTTAAATTCTGACACATCATAGGTTCATAGGTGTGTACTAGGCTAATGGCCCTGGAGCCGCCCGATGTTAGTTCCCAGTGCCTCTATCAAGTAGAGCCATTGGAGTGATCCCTGGGCTGAGCTTTCTATTACTCATCCACTTATCAATATTTCTCTTGAAGAAGGTCAGCAAGGTGATCTGCTTGACATGTATGGGAAGTCTATTCTATGGGCAGTCTCTGGGTGAGGAACGTTTCCATCCAGCATGTTCTGTTGATTGTGGTAATGAAGCTGAGGTCTCTGGAGTGTGTGATGCAGAGGGATTGGGATTTCTTTATATGTAGCATTTCTAACAGAGCTGGGTCAAACATGGCTTTGTAAGTCAAGCAGAGATCACCTCTAAGTAGGCGATATGAGACAGAGAATAGCTGGAGACGTTTGAGCCTGTTTGGGTTGGACATGTGTTTAATGTCTATGATCCTCTTCTTCGTAAGGTACTTCTGTGGCCTCTCCAGCTGTTGCAGGTGTCTAATGAGGTACATGCCAAATGGGGCATTATACTCAATGTCTGGCCTAATGAGGGAAGAGTAGAGAGAGAGATTATGACCTCTTTCTTCCTGGATGCAAAACCCTTGGTAATGAGATGTGCCACATAGAAGGACTTTCTGACCACAGTGGCAATGTGGTGGTTGAAGGAGAGGTTGCTGTTAGTCTGCGTCCCCAGATCTCTTATAACACCTTCAGTGTTCATTGGGCTCCCAGCGATGTGGTAATTAGTGGGAACTGAGTTTTTACCAAAGGAGATGACTACATATTTTTTGGCATTAAGCTTAAGGCCATGCTTTCAACATCAGTCATCGGTCTCAGTGAGGGCTTTCTGTAGGATGTCTGCATCACTTGGGGAGTTAATAATGGTTCCCAGCTTGCAGTCTTCTTTGAACATGGTCAGCCCGAGTCCCTTTGTGTTGGTCTGGACTTCTGAGAAGTAGATGCCGAACAGGAGAGTAGCCAGGACTGATCCCTGTGGGACTCCACTTGTAACTGATCAGCAGTCTGACGTGGAGTCTGCTACTTTTACACTGTGTATTCTATGTGTGAGCCAATTTGCAACCCACCTAGTGATATAGGGGTTGAGGCCTAGTTTGGTGAGTTTATCAATAATTCCCAAGTGAGGAATGGTATCAAAGGCCTTGGCCAGATCGAGATAGGCTGTATACACTGCCTTAGCTTCATCCTCAACCCTAGTGACTGACTCAAAGAAGTCGACCAGTTTGAGAAGCCATGATCTCCCTTTCACAAAGCCAAATTGCATGGGGTCTAGAGTTTGGAGATTTCCTATATCTATGTTAATCAAGTCCATGATGATGCGCTCCATAGCTTTACATATCAGACTTGTCAGGCTAATGGGGCGATAAATCCCAGGGACTGTAGTCGCTCCCCCTTTATGGAGAAGGATGACTGTAGCAGTGCACCATTCAGTAGGGACCAAGCCTGAGGTGAGGCTGTGACTGAACAGGGCACACAGATGTGGTGCCAGTTCACTTTGTAGTTCATGTATAACACAGCCAGGGATATTACTGTGTCCCATGGAAGCTGTATTCTTAGCCTTGGACAATGCAGCTTTAACCTGTGCTGCAGTAATGCTGGGTGCCTGGCATTCTTCCGGTTTTGTGATTGGTCCTTTGGGGGGGGGGGGGTAAAGTTGGCACTGAATCTGTCGGCCAGTATTTTGGCAATATCTGTTGGCTGCGTATAGGAGGTACCACTGTGCAGTATCTCAAAGCAAGTCTGAGTATTGCCGTGGAGGTGCTTGATATGGCTATAGAAGACTTTGTTATTGTTTTTAGTGTCTGCCACAATTCTGCCATCATAGCTGGCTTTAGAGGATTTGATGAGGGATCTCAACTTTTTGTTGAGGCTAATAAGGGAGTTTTTCCAGTCTTGGGACTTCACCTTTTTCTGCAACAGTTTCTTCCTTCTGTTGTAGAGTTTATTAGTGGCAGGGGACCACCAGACTGGCTTCCTTGTTTTGGAAGAGAGCATCTTGGTTCTGTTGAGTATGGCTAGTTTCATGCATTTGTGTACATGTTTGTACAGTGCATTGGTGTATGATTTGGCAGTCATGCAGCTATTTTCCATTGTCATGGGTGCCTTGAGGTTAGCCACCTCTGTTTTTGGGAGTCCAAAGTCAGCTATGAAGCTTTTCAAGGTGGTTACCTTTGCAGGGGGTGTGGGTGAGATGTGGATTTTCATGGTGATTATTTTATGGTCAGATCTGACCATGGAGGGATTGACTATTGGTGTAGAACTACGGTCACCCATGTTAGTAATAACCAGATCAATGATGTTGCTTCCTGTAATGAGGGTCAGAATGAGCTGGTCCAGGGCATTGGAACTGATGAATTTCAGGAAGAGTTGGGCCAGTGTATTGGTGTTTGAGCAGTTTTCCCAGTTGATGGAAGGGTAGTTGAATTCTCCTAGTAAGATACTGTTGGGTTGGACCTTGACAGATTTCAGGGTGCTTAGAAAGGTGGAGTGAGAGTCGAGGGACATGGTTGGAGACCGACAGCAGGCTATGACCTGGGCGGCACAGTGGTGCAGTGGTTAACATTGTCACCTCACAGCAAGAGGTTCTCCGGTTCGATTCTCGGCTGGGGTGCCTTCTGTGTGGAGTTTGCATGTTCTCCCTGTGTTCGCGTGGGTTTCCTCCGGGTACTCCAGTTTCCTCCCACATTCCAAAGACATGCATCTGGAGCATTTCTCCCCAGGCCTCTGCTGAAAACAGGCTCTGTGGAACCTAGTCAGACATTCCCGGTCAACAAATGTTAAATAAAATGAAATAAGTAAAAATAAAATAAATAAATTACCTGGATGGTCGTCTTACCCAATGTTAGTTGTACCTGAAGTATCTCAGATGTGTTATGCTGGGGTACTATTCTGGAGGTGTGCATATCCTTTATGAATATGGAGACACCACTGCCTTTGGAGCTTCGGTCCATATTTCAGGGCTGAAAGGTGTGGAATGAGCTATAGCCTGGTAGTGCAAGGGTACTCTCTGCCACTTTAAACCAGGTCTCTGTTACAGCACAAATGTCGATGTTCTCCATTTTGAGGACTGCTTCGAACAAGTGCATCTTGAGATTTAGACTTCTAGCTTTGAACAGCATGACCCTCAGATTGCATTTATTTATAGCTGTTATGGTGGTAATTTGATTTTTGGAACACCACCTAAAAAAAGGTACTACAGGGGTGGCAAGAGCCATAGCCAGTACCCGGAAACCCAGAGGTGATGGATGCAGGCCATCACTGGCAAAGCATCGAGGTCTGCAATCATGTCATCCCAAGCAGACAGATACTGGATCCACTTAGAATGACACCAGAAACTTAGCCAATTGTTGAACTCAATCATTTTTTGTTTGCACTGCAGTATCATTCTGGGTGATGGTAGGATACTGCTCAGGGCTAGTGTAATATCTGCCTGTGCCACATAATCCGAGTGCTCCACCATGTCTCTTTTCATGTAGTCTAGGGAGGTGTGTCTCAGGTCATTCACACCCACATGGACAATGACAGAGTCATACTTGTACTTGTGGAGTGACCTGAGTGCGTGTGTTATGTGTCAGATTCTGGCACCTGATAATCTAGTGGCATTTTTTTTTCTAAGAATAGTCCAGCAATGCTGATTGAGTGTGGAAGACTGTTAAGGAGTTAGACAGTGTTATAGGATGTGTATTTGTTTGGATGAGATGTGAGAATCCAGTCAGGGCTAGATTGTCTTGGTCTGTTCTTAGTTGTATCTTGTCAGAGTATTGATAAGTTGAATGAAAACATACAATTGTAAATGCTTGAAGAGTTTTCAGAACTGATTGCACACCAGTCAGTGTTTATAGCTCTCAGAAGTATTGTTTCATGTTTTATGTCAGCAGACATCCAGCTTTGGAAGTCTCTAAAGTGGATCTAGAGATTGGAGAATACATATACTACCTATGACAACTGTTTTGAGATTAGTAAGTTTGAGAGAGATCAGTTCTTCATTCTCAAATAGGGGAATGGTAATGTAATATGTAAACACATCAGTATTTTTG